>NC_041390.1:620381377-620386568 GCF_002162155.2 Triticum dicoccoides | reverse complement strand
AAGATAATGGTATGGACCAGGCGCCGTTCAAGAAAGTTTCGCCTTGCCGGGAAGCAGACAACAGAAAAGCTAAGTTGCCAAAGTTTGAGCAATTAGATTTTTTAAAATTTTAAAGTTATCTCCCTTGAACGACCGCACTTTGTATGGAAAACCTGTGCGCGGAGGAACCAACTCGTAGCTAGTTGCACCCTTACTTTGTTTCGAGTCCGCTCAACAACTTAAGTGAGATGCGACTAGTTGCGACAAGGTTTCTTGTCGGTAGCGGCACCGCCAGCAGGTTGTGATGTCCCGCACTCAGCGCTCGCGGCCCAGGTGCCTGCACCGGCAAGTTCCCTAAAAGCGTAGGGTAAAAAGACATACAAAGGGAGGAATCAAGTAAAGGGAATAACATTGCAATCGTTACCCAGAATAAAGTTATATTACAAAGATAGCTTGTCGCAGCTCTAACAGATTGTTTTCATAACATGATAAATAGCGACAAGGAAAGAAGAAGTGGGCGGCCTAATCTACGCGATCGCCCTCGATCCTCTTGATCCCGCTCACCTTCTCCACAATGGGTGCGACAAGGGCCTTGAGCGCCTCCAGATCAGCATCCGGCGGCAGGGTCTTGAGGACGTTGGTGAGGTTGAGGCCCGGATTGTGGAAGGCCACCTTCACCAACACTTTCTGAAGAGCTCCCGCGCAGATCTTGCGTGACTCGTCGGCCAGATGCTTTGGGACCCTCTCCCGGTGTCGCTGGAGGGCCGTCGCCACGCCCTTGAAGAACAAGACGAGCTTGGTGCTGGGTTGGAGGTTCTCGTCGGAGGGATACCCGAGATCCTCCATCCCCAGCTACGCCAACTCCTTGTCAATGTCTGTGGCAGCATTCACAAGACTCTCCGTCCAGTGCTCCACAGTCTCCCGGAAAGCGTTTTGGGTGGCGGCGACACTTTCCAGCAGCGCCTTGTCAGCCTTGATCTCCTCCTTCAAGACCGCCTCCTGCTTCTTGGTGCCGTCCAGCGTCTTGGTCAAAGCAGTCAACTTCGAGTCAAGATCTGCATTGGAGTCCTTGGCGGCGCTGAGCTCTTTGCCCTTCTCGGCAAGATCGACCTCCAGCTGCGCCACCTTCGTCTCCAACTCCTTCTTGGCGGCCTCGGCGGCGGCGGCGGCGTCCTCTGCTTGCTTGAGGGCTCCGCCGAGTTTTTCCTCGCGCGCGGCAAGCTCCTCCTCGTGGGCGTCAAGATTGACCTTCCGCTGCGCCAGCTCGCCCTCCTCCGCGGATAGCTTCACGGCGGCAAGCCACTGCTGCTCTTCGACTTCGGCCTTCTCGAGGAGGAAGGCCTTCTGCGCTTCGTCGAGTTGCTCCCGCTCCTCTGCCAAAGACCGACGAGCTTCCTGGTGGAAGCCCCGGAGCTCCTCCGCGCGCTTCTCAATGTCTACTCCCGCCTTCGCGACAAGCGCCTCGTGGGAGTCCAGCTTGGCTTGCCGCGCGCGGTAGAGCGACAACAACTTCCACAGCAGCCGCTCTTCTTCGGGCTCGTTGCTGCTGCTGCTTGGCGCGTCAACCAGCGTCAGCCCCGCGGAGGCGAGCACCTCCCCGTCGAAGATCTCCCCTCGACCGGCGCTCTGGAGCTTGACGCGCAGGGGAGGTTGATGAAGACGCCTTCGCCGGCCTTCAGGTAGACACCTGGCTGGGGCTCTTCGGAGCCTGGCGCTGCGGCAGCGGCGAACGGGTCGGCGGTCGGTGTAGCGCATGGCGCTCCTACACCCTCAGGGCCGTCAGTGCAATCGCCAGACCCCTCGCCAGTTGCTGCGGCGGCAGCCTTGGCGGCCTCTGCGCCGGCGGGATCGTCAGCGCCGGCCGCTTCTTCGGTGGCAACCTCGGTCTCCATCGGCTCCACAGATGGGTCTGGCAGCCGGAAAGGGGAGAAGAGTCAAGAAAAAACCCAAGAAGATCAAAAGAACAAGAACCCAAGGGAAGCCTTGCAGCGAAAGGATTACCTGTGCCGGGTTCTGCAGTCGTGGTCTCCGCCGTCGGGGGCCCGCTGGTGCTGTCCCTTGCCGGAGAACCCTCCCTTGCCAGAGACTTCTCCCTTACCGGAAAACTCTCCCTTGCCGGAGAGCTCTCTCTTGTCGGAGGATTCTCCCTTGGCTCCTGGTGAGGCTGCTCTGCTCCTACACAAACCAGCAGTTAGATATCAGCAAAAACAGAGTATCCATGCGCACCTCACAAGCGGAAAGCAAACCATATACTTACGCTGGGGGCTGCTCTGGAGAAAAGTTGCCGGGTCCGGCAAGGTTGTCTCGGGCGCACCTCCTGCTGTCGTAGTAGGTTCGTCCTCGATGACAATCACCGGGGACCTTGGCCCTCTTTGCTGCTCTCTGGGCCAGAGTCCTAAAGAGGAACAAGTTCAGAGAAAAGCAAATGAGATACAAGACAAACAACAAGAATTGAAGAACTGCAAGTACAGCAAGAGAAGCTTACTCTTCTTCTTCTTCCTCGTCGGAGCTGAACGCGGAGAAGTCAAAGTCCAGCGCGCGCCCGGCGTGAGGAGGCGGAGGAGAAGCTTCCCTTGGCCGCTTGCCGGGAGCAGTGGCGGCGGTCTGAGACGACCCCGCCCCAGCTGTCACCGCGGCATGAGAAGCGGCAGGAGCAGAAGCGGTGGTCCGGGAGGGCCCGCTCCAGTTGTCGTCGCAGCATGAGGCGCTCCCGCGGCAACGGTGGTTGCCGCGGTGGAGCATGTCACGCGGCGCGGCGACTGTTGACCCGCTTGCCGCTCCGCTACGTCACCGGCCTTGCGGAGACGCCTTCTTGGTGGGGATGGAGGCTCTGCTTGCGGCGAGCTGCCCGAAGACGAAGTGGAAGACGATTTGATCTCCAACGAGCCGCTCGTATCCTTGGCGGGCTCGCTCGACTCGACGTTCTGCCCGGCAAGCTCTTTCTCGCCGGCAGGCTCCCTTCTCTCGGCACGGCTTGCCGCCTCTGCTGCCTCTGCCTCCTCCACGGTGAATCCAAACTCGCCTGCGGCCGCGGCTGCCGCCGCCTCTTCCAGCCTAGTGGCGATAAGTGCCATCTCCGCATCGGTGGTGTCGCGGGTGAGGCCGTCCTTCTCGTCGGCGCGGATCGCCACTTCTACCAAGTCATCGAAGAACTGCTGCACGACATCGTCTGCAGGCTCCTGCCAAGTTGGCACAGTTCCATGCGAGTCGCACTCCGGCATCATTGCACGAATGCGGTCGAGTGAGGAGTTGTTGCACAACGGAACGACACCCCCCGGCAACCTGAACACTTCGGGATGTTGGGGGTCATACTTGAAGAGCTCCTGGAGCATCGCGTTGAGCTCCAGAACTGTGAAGTTGTAGTTGAGGCCGGCCGCAGCCTCATGATATCCGCCGCATTCTTGAACTCCCAAGTGGGTCTCCCCCGTTCCTGCAGGGGGGTGATGCGGCGGCGAAGAAAATCTGTGCCAACGGCGCCTACAGTGAGCCCGGCAAGCCTGAGGCGCAGGATCCGGGTGACAGCAATCTTCAGCCTGTCGTCTTCCTGGGCCACATCACTCCAATCGCTGCCGCGTGCTACTGGGGTTTAGCGACGGGCGGTGAATGGCTGCGGGTTCTCCTCGTCAATCCAGCACCAATCTGCCCTCCACTCCTCCCACTTGCCGCGGAATTCTCCCTCCAGATAAGTTTCCTTCTTGCCGGCCCTTGAGATCTAGGCGATTCCGCCGGATAGAGGCTCTCCTCTCTCTACTCGGGGTATGAAGAAGTGACGAAAGAGGGCTACGTTGGGATGGACTCCGACAAAGTTTTCACAGAGATGTGCGAAAACTGCCAAGGTCAGAACGGCATTGGGGGTGAAGTTAAGGAGGTGGAATCCATAGGTATTCATGATGTCGCAGAAGAATTCAGAGAAAGGCGGGCAGAGCCCGCCGTAGAAGAACAGAGCGAAGAAGGGGTATCCATTTGGGGCCTTCTTCCAAGCGGCGACAGGGAGTACCTTCGTGGCGGATGCGCTCGCGTCTCCGCCGACCAGAAGAGGTAGTAGTTCTCCCTCAGCTCCTTCACGGCAAGCTTGGGGGGGAAGACTGCCCGCTCCTTCCGCAACGCCGCAAGCCGCTGCGCCTCGGTCGACTTCACGACCTTCCCCTTGTCGGCTTTTGGAGCCATGGCGGAAGTGGTGGAGGAGGTCGACGGCGTTGGTGATGCTGGTGGCGATGGGGGGCGGAGCGCTGCTCTCTTTCGGCTTTGGGAAGACGAGGGAGCGGCGGAGATTTCTCAGATTGGAAGCAGCAATGGGCGAATGTGCGAACTGCCCCTGTTTCCCCTGCTTATAAAGAGGGAGGGGGCGGACGTTCCGCATTTCCAAATAAAATAACCACCCACGATCTCTCCCACGACGCTGCATTCAACGCGTGCCATTCGGGGAGGGCGCGGTGGATACGGAGAAAGATACGGCGTAACATAGGCCGCGTGTGCCCGTGCCCTGTTTTGGGCCTGGCCCAACAGCGCTCGGCACCATGTATGGCCCAGGCCCGGGGGCTCCTGTCGGTGTACTAGAGTAGGGGTACCCTAGTATCCCGAACTTGTGCACGGGCAGTCGCAGCATCCCGCGGCAAGGCTTGCCGGGTGACCGCCAAGGTCCTCCGTGGTTCCCCTGGAGCCTTTTCAAGGAGACAAGACCCCGGCAAGAGGAGCTTGCCGGGAAGGCCAACTGAGGCACCTCAAGACCCCGGCAAGAGGAGCTTGCCGGGAAGGCCGCCCAACGCATCTTAAGGAACTTGCCGTGGCGCGTCACGCGTCCCGGCATGGCCCGGTGAGCGACAAGCTCCCGGACGCGACAAGACAACGACTGCGGCAGGGCGCTTGCCACGGCAGGCCACCACTCCGTGCCCGCGCTCCAGCACATCCACCAACGTGTCGCTCTGGGACCCTTCCCAGCGTACATGGCGGGAGGCTGTGCAGCCAGCGGTGAGCGGTGGCAAGCGGCGCTGACAAGATTGCCGCCGTGGCGAGCGGTGGTGTCCCTGACGGTCCCTTTTACACTATTTAGGCGACGCAGACGGGCATTTAAGGCCCTTGTCCCCTGCTGTCAGGGTTAGGTATGATACACTGTAGCAGGTAGCTGTACCAACCGCAGCACCTTTCCCTTTTTGCCCTTGTCTACATTGCCACCTGTCGGTGACCCCTTGAGCATATAAAAGGAGGCCCATGC
>NC_041390.1:620349246-620381225 GCF_002162155.2 Triticum dicoccoides | reverse complement strand
TCTCGTTAGCTGCTGGTGTGTACTGTAGCACTCAGCGCTCCCGAGCAAGAAATGTCAGGACCCCGACTCAATGCCACATCGATCTAGCATGTAACACCTCATATCACTTTGCGGCCTCACGCACGGTATTCCCACGGGTGTCGCCTTACCTTAGCCCGGGACCGTTTGCGCCTTTTGGCACACGTATATGACGGTGTCGCTAGCATCCATATGATAAGGAGCCCCGGGCTGACATGGCTAGTCGTAAACCCAAAGTGGCACAGACTTACAGGGACAGGCATTCATGACCCAGCATCGAACGTGTCGGTCATCAGCGAGTGAATCCAGGCTGTAGCACTGGGCTAGCAGGACTCCGGTGAACCGGGCTGTAGCAGGCTAACAGGACTCTGGTATTCATCGCGTGACATTTCCCCGAAGGGACAGACACATGAACGAAGAAGGACACATGCCGGCCAGCCTAAGTGTTCCGGAGCAGTAGCAAGCTACCATGGCTCAGTGAAACACTAGGAGACATTTCCCCGTAAGAGAGGCTACTAAAGATAAACAACTAGATGGTCAGATCCCACACATACCAAGCATTTCAATAACATACACACAATATGCTCGATATGTGCAAATACAACATGGCATCACAACATGACTCTATGACTCAAGTAATTTATCAATAGGCTCCGAGGAGCGAGATATTACAAACAGGGGTCTCACAACCCAACATTCAGAGCATACAAAACAAAGCACAAGCGGAAGCTATCATATCTGAGTACAGACATCTATAAATGAAAAAGGCTGAGAAGCCTGACTATCTACCAAATATTGCCGAGGGCACAAGATCGTAGCTGAGGAAACAAGCTAAACGTCGAAGTCCACGCGGAACTACTAGTGAGACCGAAGTCTCTCTGCAAAAACATAAAATTGGCAAACGTGAGTACAAATGTACCCAGCAAGACTTACATCAGAACTATCTACATATGCATCATTATCAACAAAGGGGATGGTGGGGTTTAACTGCAGCAAGCCAGCTTTGACTCGGTGGCTATCCTGAACTACGACTGCGAGTAACTCTTTTGAGGTGGCGCACACGAGTCCACATATTCACCATATCAATACACCACTATGGATCCACTCCCGTCTCCCTACGAGAACGCCATCCATAGCACTCACGCTTATCTTGCGTATTTTAGAGTATCCACTTTCACTTGTCTATGAACTGATATAAGCAACCCAGAAGTCCTTTTCCGCGGACACGGCTATTCGAATAGATCATATTAACCCTGCAGGGGTGTACTTCTTCACACACTCTCTCACCACTTACCGCCGTTTACACGACATGTACTCGGCAACCTTCAAGCGGAAGCCCAACGTGGGTGTCGGCCACGGCCTGCCTAAACACTCGAGTCTCTAGTCCAGGTTTATCGCCTATTCGGGTTCCATCCATGAGGAGATCCGGCCGGAGTTTCGCTCACAGCCCCAAACGATGTGAACAGGGTTCCCGAGACACCAAACGGGCGCCCGGTACACCGTGCCACGTGCCTACCGCATCACAGCCCACCCCTACGGTCAGCGCTGTGCACGGCCTCCAGCATACTACAAACACCAGAAACTACTTGCAACTCCTGGACAGAGGACAAGGGTGATTAAGAAGCCGAGAGGGTCCATTGGTTTCGGGCCCAATGCGTGGTAGTAGCTGAATCATGGATCACAAACACAGAACTCAGTTCCTGAGGACGGCTGCAATGAGACAACCCACCATGTACTCCTACATGGCCTCTCACCGCTACCTTTACCAAAACGTGTTCACACACTTAGCTCACACATAGTAGGACATGTTCACACGCCTCTGATTCATCCCCGATGAATCAGACCTGACTCAACTCTAAGCAGTAGCAGGCATGACAACAAGCATGAATGAGTAGGCACAACAGGGCTCAAACAACTCCTACTCATGCTAGTGGGTTTCATCTATTTACTGTGGAATGACAGGTCATGCAAAGGATAAAGGGGTTCAGCTACCGCAGCAGGTAACAGATGAATCGTTGTTGTCCTAATGCAGTAAAAGAGAGAGCAGGAGCGAGAGAGTGGGATTTTATCGGAATGAACAAAGGGGTTTTGCTTGCCTGGCACTTCTGAAGATAATATAGCTCTTCATCGGTGTCATCGATCACATCGTCGGTACACGTCTATCGAGAGGGGACAATTACCGGCAAATACAGAAAAACACGATCAATGCAATGCACAATATGATGCATGCTATGACATGGCAATATGAATGTGTTTTGGGCTAATGCACCTAAAACCAGATTAAATGAAGTTGGTTTGAATCCAAGATTCAAATTCAAACTCCATATGTGGATATTTAAATGCCATTAGTATGATTTGTGCTAAACAGTATCTATAAGTTGTTCTAACATGATTGAAAATGGTACAGATGGATTCCTTGAATTTTTCTGATAATTTTCCATATATAATTTATTTAATTTGGAGTTACGGTTAATTTTCTATGATTTATTGAAGTTTAGGACATTTTCTGAAAATAATAAATCATTTAGGAATTATTTAATTCCCAGAAAACATTTACTGCGTCAGCAGTGCGTCACCGTGACGTCAGCAGGTCAACAGACGCTGCTGGTGGTCAAACCTGACGTGTGGGGGCCACACGTCAGTGACACAGGGTTGTTTAACTCACTGACAGGTGGGACCGGTCAACGGCCACGTCAGCTAGGTCAACTCCGACGCGTGGGGCCACTGTGGTTAACTTAAACTAAACAGGGGGTTAACCGTGGTTAGTTAAGGGCATGGGGCCCATATGTCATCGACACGCGACACTGACTAAACGCAATTAGCACCTAAACTAATGGTGCCACGTCAGCCACCGGAGACCAGCCGGCGGCGACCACAAGACACGGCGGGGGCACGCCGGACTTGCGCTAGAGGTGTCAGCTAGGCGCGCTGAGGGCACCAGGGGATGGCCCTTGCTCTCGCGCATCCAGAGGACCAAGTGGGAGGTCGTGGGGTCGCCGGAACTCATGCCGGCGACGAGCTTTGGCGGCGATGGTGTTCGGTGGTGCTCGGGCGCGTCGCTACGGTGCATCAGTGAGCAAATGAAGAGGCTGGGCAGCACCTGCTAGACATGGGGAGCACTAAGAGCAGCACAGTGAGGCCAGGGGAGCACGGAGGCTATGCGTGCAGCGGCAATGGCGGACGGTGGCTTCGGTGCTCGTGGGGAACGGCGCTACGGCACGGAGGAGAGCATGCTGAGTTAGGGGAGAAAGTCAGTGGCTCACGGCGATGACGAGGGGACGCTCGGCGAGGTCGGGGATGGTCCGGAGCCGACGAATTTGACGAAGATGGCCGGCGGTCCCGAGGTTGAAGAAGACAGCGAGGGCGGTGTTGCGGCACGTCCGGGGCCTTGTGGCTCGGTGGGGAGAAAGAGGGGGTCGAGGCGGAGCCTTTGAGCGCATCGGCGAGGCTAGGGGGTGGCGGTGGCCGCGAGGGAGCTCGTCGGTGGCGGCGGCTCCGTTCGGGCGAGTGAGAGAGAAATCCAGGGGAGAGGATGAGGGCGCGGGAGAGTGAGGGAGAGAGGCAGGGAGGTGCGTGGCGCTCCGTGGCGTGGATTAGGACGAAGGGCGGCCTCCAGCGCGAAGCAGGAGGTGGCGCGCGCGGCGGCGTCGCGGTGTCTGTCCTCCTGGCGGGGAGGAAGACGACAGGGGGGGTGGAGATGGGCTGGGCTGGCCAGGTGGGCCTGGTGGGCTGCAGAAGTAAGTCCAGGTAACTTCCTTCTCTCTCTCTCTCTTTTATTTCTATTTCAGTTCTGTTTTCTTTTATTTAATCTGTTTTGCCACTGTTTTGAAATAAAACAAATTCAAAGACAGTGACAAAATTCCCCTGAACATTTTATTTAGCACAATGGAATTATACCAAAGCACATAAAAATGTTTCAGGTTATTTGGAAATATATTCTATACAAGTTATGAATATAGTTCCAAATGCAAATAAAGTAATGATTTAAATTCAGTGCTCAAAATATTCCTCAAAAATGTTCATTATTTTTGGTTTGGTGCAAAACCCTTGCCAAAATATAACCAACATTATTTAAGGCCATTTTGAAAACATTGAATGCATTTTCCAGGGTTCTTTGCCCCTCTTTTATTTAAGTTTTTGAGGCTTCCAAAATTCCTCAGTTCAAGTTTCAGAAATTTAAATATGATGCCTGGATGAAGATGCAACTATTTACAAACAATATTCTAGGGCTGTGACAACTCACCCCCACTAAACAAAAATCTCGTCCCGAGATTCAAGCGTAGGGTAAGGTGAAGGGGGAACGCAACTAGTACAATCTTCACGATCCAGGTTGCACTTCATAGGAACGTTGATTCGATCACCATCATCGTCTTGAAGTCTTGCTCTGAGAAATCCTGTCAACATGACATGGAGGGAAGAAGGAGACTCTAGAGGGGTCGATCTTCTTGAAGATCGAACAACTCACGGAATGAGACATAGGACCATCTCTCGGGTTGAGACACGAGATACACATCAAGAGGGGTGGAAAGAAACGGATGACGAAGGTTCACTAGGTGGACAACGATTCCACACCTAAGAAGGTGGTGAACGGTTGTCAACGTAGCGAGGAGTTGAGTTGCCATGATACCACAACGAGACACCTTCGGAATCGTGACTCGTAGAAATATCCCCTTAAGTGGCAAAAAGAATTACCTTTGATTCAGAGATCATTGAGACTCTTTAAACCAACCTAGGGCAATTCTCGACCGATCGTTTGGAGGGGGGGTCGGTAGAATGGCATACTCGGACTTGGATGATGTGGATTACCTTGTTGAAGACAACGTAATGGATGAATTTGCTTACCACCGGAAATGGAAGAGACCCATGGTAGAATGGCACATTGGCGGTGCAAGCTGGGAACAAAATGCAAATGCTGGGAATGATTCTGGTAACTGGGGAAGAACCCAACACTAGAGAGTTAATTCACTGGTTGAAAAGGTCATAGCATTGCCGAGGAAACTGAGAGGAATCCCAGTTAGCGTCGATGATAAGACCTAGCGCTTGAGCGTGCTCTCAAGAACTTGAGCATTTTCATATTCATCAAGGTTTTACCAACATCCGTGTCAAGGATCCTGGCAACACAACTTGCTACCATGATGAATGATGATGGATGATGCAGATGCAAAGAAAGATAACACTTTCTCAGATTTCACCTTAGCGAGGCCAAGGAAATAAAATCTGGATGATCGACCGAGAGACATTTCGCACTCTGCTTCTAATGTTCTCCTTGATGTGCTAGTGTATCCCATTCATAGATATGGTTTGATAACTAGAACATCAAGTAAAAGGTCGGACTTCGGGAGCAATAGAATCCATAAGGAATAGTTACGGAGGTAAATCCTACGAAATCCTTATGGGGAGGTGGCCAACTTCTTCAATCAAGATACTACAATAATAGGTCTTTCGGCTGGGTGGTGCTGGCCACGACATCCACTTTACCAGTTATCGAGGAACCAATATTATAGTTCTTGGGGAAATGTTCCAACCATCATATCTGCCTGAGATTCAGATCTGGTTGGTGTCAGAATATTCCAGACCCATCGAGTCTAGGAAGAAAAATGAAAGTTTGCAACACAAATCGACGAGATGACGTTGCGGGATTCTCGGGAGATGAACTACGATAGCAAGCTCCAAAACATGAGCTGGTTCTGCTACAAACATGTGAACACGTTGTCCCAGACAAGCATGACCACGTGGTAGTCTTATAATAAAACACTACCGAGTTCAGGTGGGGAACCATCAATGAGGATATCAAAATCCTTGCATAAGGTATACTCTTAAGAAGGAACTTCTTCTCCTTGAACAAATCAATCAGTGGCTTGGTGTGCTAGGGATACATATAGATTAAAGGTTGCAAGTCTTCAAACCACAGCATTCTTCGCACGTGTGCATGACTGATTTGGAATGATTCCAAAGAAAACAACATTGACTTTCTCGAATCCACGGCGGCAACTTGCATCAGATGCACATGAATTAAAGGAAGTCACTACCTTTATCCAAACATATGCTTCATGAGCTAGCATGAACAAATGCTTTCAAATGTTTCCAACACTAGCTTAATGTTCAACAAAATCATGAAGGAGATAAGGATGTTGTCAATGGGCTCAACAACAATTCATCTAGGTTTCCTTTTAAAAGGAATTCCATAGTTAAGTGAACACGGTGATAGTATTGGTCAGACCAAAGATGTAATGGTGTATGCTCGAGGGATCAACCACGAATAAGACAACATTACGAGCATCATTGGTACTGGTTTGACTTGACGATGGCCCACACTCAAATCAAAGGATTGATAAAACAATAGGTCCAGCAACTGATCACAGGGACCAATCGATGAAGATATCATCTTTCTTCAACACACACTACACAAGAATATCCCTTTGGAACGAACTAAGTCAGGCAAGCTTTTATCTTCCAACTCTCCAAGTTGTTGTCTAGCTTAACCAACTAGCTCAGGGATATCTAACACCGATTCTTGGAGAGAAGGTGGTTCACAAGAAACCAACTTGATCACGAGCTCAACATAACAGTCAGGGAACAACCTGGTAATACTTCCGAGAAGATATTCGGAAAATCACGAACCACCGGTATGTTACTAAGCTCGAGAACAATCTCGCTTTTGAGGGCAAGACGATATGATCAAATGAGTGAGGACTTGACAAGATCCTAACTCATCAATCGAAGGGTGCACCGAAATAAGGACTAGGTAGCACGATCAGTCTTAGAAGGATGATTCAAAACCAACACGCTAAGAATGAAATTATTACCCTTTAACTACCAAGCAACGAGGTTGCTGGGAGTATTGATTTCACACACCATGATTCATTTGTCGGCATTCCGGTGACAATAACACAGGAACCGAGGAATGAACAATGATGGCAAGAAGTATCACTGTACCAAGAGTTCATAGGATGGTGTGCAATTCCTATAACAATCTCGATATAAAATATGTAATACTCCAAGGTAGAGCAGAACAAAAGCTGGAGTAGCAATTTGATCTGCGGAATACAACTACTTTGACCCAATCCTAGATATGGATGAGATTCTGGAGTTTGTTTCTCCTATTCATTCTGGACAGAATGGCTTGACGGACCACAAGGGTAATAGGCATCGGTAAACGAATGCATGCATACCCTTGACTATCAATTGATAGACGAAGGTCAGTAGACAACTAAAGAGGGACAACTCGAAGGAACATATAACTTTCTGAGTTGTGGATACATGGGTTGGTATGCCGAACAAAGTTCAACATAATTCTTCCGGATAACCCATGCCGAAAGGTTGAGCTGGCAGAGTCACAATATAACATGGAGAACTCATAGAGGGCCTGTTGTGATCTTTTGATCCAACAAACTTCTGCCATAATGGTTCGTGGTATTTGGAAGAACGATATACCATGGACCTCGAGGACTATCGCAAAGATTACTAATATCCTAAAGGCACTAGCAATTACTATCAACATGAAGTAGGTAGAGTGAATCTCGGGTTCAAGAACCCAGGAACAGAATACCTATTACTAAGTAGCATCACGGGATGCTTTCGAGAATGATGGCCAGAATCATCACACTGGGAACACAAATCATGGCTAAATTACTAGATGATCCCTTAAGACACCTAGGGTCATAATAATATCTCCAACATATATGTCAAGGTAACGGAGTACCTCAACTCACTGATTAGTGTGGTTAATCTGGCCCATGGGAACATTGAACCGGGAAGAAAGGATTTGCAAATGCATCAGACTACTTAGAAACCTGGGATGACTCGGACAGCATAACGGCTGTAAATGCTCAGAAAAGATTTGAGACATTCACAAAAATGGTGGCATAACCACTCAGAAGCACAATATCAAGGTTTCGAGATCAACAATTAACATACGGAAGATAGTAGGAACTGAACTGGGCTTGAATCAACAATCTTATAAGTCTACGGATTAGTAACACGTGATCCTGATAGAAAGAAGAGATAGCCTAGTTCTTAATCCCCGTAGAAGAGAAGATGATGACTCAGATCAGAAGGCCATGAGGTATAAGGAGTAAAAAGGGCCTTACGTTCCATCCCACAATCAATTCCCTTATATAACTAAAGAATTTCTAGACTCAACTTCGACCAGTTTGGCTTGATAATCCTACAGGCAGTCAAGCTCTGATACCAACGCTGTCAGGACCCCGACTCAATGCCACATCGATCTAGCATGTAACACCTCATATCACTTTGCGGCCTCACGCACGGTATTCCCACGGGTGTCGCCTTACCTTAGCCCGGGACCGTTTGCGCCTTTTGGCACACGTATATGACGGTGTCGCTAGCATCCATATGATAAGGAGCCCGGGCTGACATGGCTAGTCGTAAACCCAAAGTGGCACAGACTTACAGGGACAGGCATTCATGACCCAGCATCGAACGTGTCGGTCATCAGCGAGTGAATCCAGGCTGTAGCACTGGGCTAGCAGGACTCCGGTGAACCGGGCTGTAGCAGGCTAACAGGACTCTGGTATTCATCGCGTGACATTTCCCCGAAGGGACAGACACATGAACGAAGAAGGACACATGCCGGCCAGCCTAAGTGTTCCGGAGCAGTAGCAAGCTACCATGGCTCAGTGAAACACTAGGAGACATTTCCCCGTAAGAGAGGCTACTAAAGATAAACAACTAGATGGTCAGATCCCACACATACCAAGCATTTCAATAACATACACACAATATGCTCGATATGTGCAAATACAACATGGCATCACAACATGACTCTATGACTCAAGTAATTTATCAATAGGCTCCGAGGAGTGAGATATTACAAACAGGGGTCTCACGACCCAACATTCAGAGCATACAAAACAAAGCACAAGCGGAAGCTATCATATCTGAGTACAGACATCTATAAATGAAAAAGGCTGAGAAGCCTGACTATCTACCAAATACTGCCGAGGGCACAAGATCGTAGCTGAGGTAACAAGCTAAACGTCGAAGTCCACGCGGAACTACTAGTGAGACCGAAGTCTCTCTGCAAAAACATAAAATAGGCAAACGTGAGTACAAATGTACCCAGCAAGACTTACATCAGAACTATCTACATATGCATCATTATCAACAAAGGGGATGGTGGGGTTTAACTGCAGCAAGCCAGCTTTGACTCGGTGGCTATCCTGAACTACGACTGCGAGTAACTCTTTTGAGGTGGCGCACACGAGTCCACATATTCACCATATCAATACACCACTATGGATCCGCTCCCGTCTCCCTACGAGAACGCCATCCATAGCACTCACTCTTATCTTGCGTATTTTAGAGTATCCACTTTCACTTGTCTATGAACTGATATAAGCAACCCAGAAGTCCTTTTCCGCGGACACGGCTATTCGAATAGATCATATTAACCCTGCAGGGGTGTACTTCTTCACACACGCTCTCACCACTTACCGCCGTTTACACGACATGTACTCGGCAACCTTCAAGCGGAAGCCCAACGTGGGTGTCGGCCACGGCCTGCCTAAACACTCGAGTCTCTAGTCCAGGTTTATCGCCTATTCGGGATCCATCCATGAGGAGATCCGGCCGGAGTTTCGCTCACAGCCCCAAACGATGTGAACAGGGTTCCCGAGACACCAAACGGGCGCCCGGTACACCGTGCCACGTGCCTACCGCATCACAGCCCACCCCTACGGTCAGCGCTGCGCACGGCCTCCAGCATACTACAAACACCAGAAACTACTTGCAACTCCTGGACAGAGGACAAGGGTGATTAAGAAGCCGAGAGGGTCCATTGGTTTCGGGCCCAATGCGTGGTAGTAGCTGAATCATGGATCACAAACACAGAACTCAGTTCCTGAGGACGGCTGCAATGAGACAACCCACCATGTACTCCTACATGGCCTCTCACCGCTACCTTTACCAAAATGTGTTCACACACTTAGCTCACACATAGTAGGACATGTTCACACGCCTCTGATTCATCCCCGATGAATCAGACCTGACTCAACTCTAAGCAGTAGCAGGCATGACAACAAGCATGAATGAGTAGGCACAACAGGGCTCAAACAACTCCTACTCATGCTAGTGGGTTTCATCTATTTACTGTGGAATGACAGGTCATGCAAAGGATAAAGGGGTTCAGCTACCGCAGCAGGTAACAGATGAATCGTTGTTGTCCTAATGCAGTAAAAGAGAGCAGGAGCGAGAGAGTGGGATTTTATCGGAATGAACAAAGGGGTTTTGCTTGCCTGGCACTTCTGAAGATAATATAGCTCTTCATCGGTGTCATCGATCACATCGTCGGTACACGTCTATCGAGAGGGGACAATTACCGGCAAATACAGAAAAACACGATCAATGCAATGCACAATATGATGCATGCTATGACATGGCAATATGAATGTGTTTTGGGCTAATGCACCTAAAACCAGATTAAATGAAGTTGGTTTGAATCCAAGATTCAAATTCAAACTCCATATGTGGATATTTAAATGCCATTAGTATGATTTGTGCTAAACAGTATCTATAAGTTGTTCTAACATGCATGAAAATGGTACAGATGGATTCCTTGAATTTTTCTGATAATTTTCCATATATAATTTATTTAATTTGGAGTTACGGTTAATTTTCTATGATTTATTGAAGTTTAGGACATTTTCTGAAAATAATAAATCATTTAGGAATTATTTAATTCCCAGAAAACATTTACTGCGTCAGCAGTGCATCACCGTGACGTCAGCAGGTCAACAGACGCTGCTGCTGGTCAAACCTGACGTGTGGGGGCCACACGTCAGTGACACAGGGTTGTTTAACTCACTGACAGGTGGGACCGGTCAACGGCCACGTCAGCTAGGTCAACTCCGACGCGTGGGGCCACTGTGGTTAACTTAAACTAAACAGGGGGTTAACCGTGGTTAGTTAAGGGCGTGGGGCCCATATGTCATCGACACGCGACACTGACTAAACGCAATTAGCACCTAAACTAATGGTGCCACGTCAGCCACCGGAGACCAGCCGGCGGCGACCACAAGACACGGCGGGGGCACGCCGGACTTGCGCTAGAGGCGTCAGCTAGGCGCGTTGAGGGCACCAGGGGATGGCCCTTGCTCTCGCGCATCTAGAGGACCAAGTGGGAGGTCGTGGGGTCGCCGGAACTCATGCCGGCGACGAGCTTTGGCGGCGATGGTGTTCGGTGGTGCTCGGGCGCGTCGCTACGGTGCATCAGTGAGCAAATGAAGAGGCTGGGCAGCACCTGCTAGACATGGGGAGCACTAAGAGCAGCACAGTGATGCCGGGGGAGCACAGAGGCTATGCGTGCAGCGGCAATGGCGGACGGTGGCTTCGGTGCTCGTGGGGAACGGCGCTACGGCACGGAGGAGAGCATGCTGAGTTAGGGGAGAAAGTCAGTGGCTCACGGCGATGACGAGGGGACGCTCGGCGAGGTCGGGGATGGTCCGGAGCCGACGAATTTGACGAAGATGGCCGGCGGTCCCGAGGTTGAAGAAGACAGCGAGGGCGGTGTTGCGGCACGTCCGGGGCCTTGTGGCTCGGTGGGGAGAAAGAGGGGGTCGAGGCGGAGCCTTTGAGCGCATCGGCGAGGCTAGGGGGTGGCGGTGGCCGCGAGGGAGCTCGTCGGTGGCGGCGGCTCCGTTCGGGCGAGTGAGAGAGAAATCCAGGGGAGAGGATGAGGGCGCGGGAGAGTGAGGGAGAGAGGCAGGGAGGTGCGTGGCGCTCCGTGGCGTGGATTAGGACGAAGGGCGGCCTCCAGCGCGAAGCAGGAGGTGGCGCGCGCGGCGGCGTCGCGGTGTCTGTCCCCCTGGCAGGGAGGAAGACGACAGGGGGGGGTGGAGATGGGCTGGGCTGGCCAGGTGGGCCTGGTGGGCTGCAGAGGTAAGTCCAGGTAACTTCCTTCTCTCTCTCTCTCTCTTTTATTTCTATTTCAGTTCTGTTTTCTTTTATTTAATCTGTTTTGCCACTGTTTTGAAATAAAACAAATTCAAAGACAGTGACAAAATTCCCCTGAACATTTTATTTAGCACAATGGAATTATACCAAAGCACATAAAAATGTTTCAGGTTATTTGGAAATATATTCTATACAAGTTATGAATATAGTTCCAAATGCAAATAAAGTAATGATTTAAATTCAGTGCTCAAAATATTCCTCAAAAATGTTCATTATTTTTGGTTTGGTGCAAAACCCTTGCCAAAATATAACCAACATTATTTAAGGCCATTTTGAAAACATTGAATGCATTTTCCAGGGTTCTTTGCCCCTCTTTTATTAAGTTTTTGAGGCTTCCAAAATTCCTCAGTTCAAGTTTCAGAAATTTAAATATGATGCCTGGATGAAGATGCAACTATTTACAAACAATATTCTAGGGCTGTGACAAGAAATCAATACAAACCACAAAGTAGGAGTAGGGTTTTCCGCATCCGTGCGGCCCGAACCTGGGTAAACTGCTCGTGTGCTTCGCCTCGATCCGCTCTTTGCACGACCTCCGCCCCCGCCGAACCGAAAGGGACTCGGCCCGCCGGTCCCATAGGTGCCCGTGGATCAGTACCCCGACATACTTATTGTTGCTATTTTTATTTATTTTATTAAGGTTTATTTATTTTATTTTATTATAGTTTATTTTATTTTATTATAGTTTATTTTATTTTGTTTCTACTTATTTATTTCATAAAAGTTTATTTTATTTTGTTTCTACTTATTTATTTTATAAAAAATATTTTATTTTGTTTTGTTTTATTTTGCTTCTACTTATTTATTTTATAAAACTTTACTTTATTTTATTATAGTTTATTTTATTTTGTTTCTATTTATTTATTTTATAAAAGTTTATTTTATTTTGTTTCTACTTATTTATTTTATTCTATGTTGTTTCTACTTATTTATAAAAGTTTATTTTGTTTATACTTATTTATTTTATTTTATTTTTTGCTTTTTGTATTTATTTTATGAAAATTATTTTTGCTTTTAATGTTTTTAATAACTTATTACAACTCCGGGCTTCTTGTGTGTTCAAATGCAACATTCAAAGTCACATCATCAATTTTCAACCCTTTCTGTCTTCATTTGTTATTTTTCATGCATTTACTAATTTTTTTAGCTATAAGAGCCTGAAATTGAAAAGCATTTCAAATGAACTACGAAAAGGTTGAAAGTTGGCATGGTATCATCATTTCACTCACATAGCATGTGCTGAAAAGTTGAGAGGGTTACGGCAAAAACTGGATGCACTTCGTGTACAAAACGGACAATCTGTTTCGAGATATCAGGGTTTCATACGGAAACTCGTCTGTTACAACAGGCATTTCAAATGAACTACGAAAAGGTTGAAAGTTGGCATGGTATCATCATAATAGTTGTGGAGAGAAAGTCTTCACTTTTTCTTCCCTTGTGTCCTTTGCTTATTGCGCCGTAACCATGGATAATCTTCATCGTTTATCAGGATGCTTGGGTCAGCCTTGACTTTGAAGGGAGGAATTTCATGAAACTTTTCATAATCTTCGGACATGTCTGTCTTGCCCTCCACTCCCACGATGTCCCTTTTTCCTGAAAGAACTATGTGGCACTTTGACTCATCGTATGATGTATTCGCTTCCTTATCTTTTCTTTTTCTCGGTTTGGTAGACATGTCCTTCACATAGATAACCTGTGCCACATGATTGGCTAGGACGAACGGTTCGTCAGTGTACCCAAGATTGTTCAGATCCACTATTGTCATTCCGTACTGTGGGTCTACCTGTACCCCGCCTCCTGACAGATTGACCCATTTGCACTTAAACAAAGGGACCTTAAAATCATGTCCGTAGTCAAGTTCCCATATGTCCACTATGTAACCATAATATTTGTCATTTCCCCTCTTGGTCGCCGCATCAAAGCGGACACTGCTGTTTTGGTTGGTGCTCTTTTGATCTTGGGCGATCGTGTAAAATGTATTCCCATTTATCTTGTATCCTTTGTAAGTCAGTACAGTCGAAGATGGTCCCCTAGACAACGAGTACAGCTCATCACAAACAGTGTCGTCACCTCTGAGATGTGTTTCCAACCAACTGCCGAAAGTCCTGATGTGTTCACATGTAATCCAATCGTCACACTGCTCCGGGTGTTTGGAGCGCAGACTGTTCTTGTGTTCATCGACATACGGGGTCACCAAGGTACAGTTCTGTAGGACTGTGTAGTGTGCTTGAGACCAAGAATGCATGTCCCTGCATATTATTGAGTCCCCTACAAGTGTGCCTTTTCCAGTCAGTCTCCCCTCATACCGCGATTTAGGGAGACCTATCTTCTTAAGGCCAGGAATGAAGTCAACACAAAACCCAATGACATCCTCTGTTTGATGGCCCATGGAGATGCTTCCTTCTGGCCTAGCGCGGTTACGGACATATTTCTTTAGGACTCCCATGAACCTCTCAAAGAGGAACATATTGTGTAGAAATACGGGGCCCAGAGTGACAATCTCGTCGACTAGATGAACTAGGATGTGCGTCATGATATTGAAGAAGGATTGTGGGAACACCAACTCGAAACTAACACGACATTGCGCCACATCACTCATTAGCCTTGGTATGATTTCTGGATCGATCACCTTCTGAGAGATTGCATTGAGGAATGCACATAGCTTCACAATGGCTAATCGGACGTTTTTCGGTAGAAGCCCCCTCAATGCAACTAGAAGTAGTTGCGTCATAATCACATGGAAGTCATGAGACTTTAGGTTCTGGAACCTTTTCTCTGGCATATTGATATGTCTCCGTCGTATCTACTTTTCCAAACACTTTTGCCCTTGTTTTGGACTCTAACTTGTATGATTTGAATGGAACTAACCCGGACTGACGCTGTTTTCAGCAGAATTGCCATGATGTTGTTTTATGTGCAGAAAACAAATATTCTCGGAATGACCTGAAACTCCACGGAACATCTTAGAAAAAACAATAAAAATCCTCGCCAAAGATGAAGACCAGGGGGCCCACACCCTTTCCACGAGGGTGGGGGCGCCCCCCCTAGGGCGCGCCCCTACCTCGTGGGCCCCCTGGAAACCCTCTGATGCCAACTCCATCTCTATATATTCGCTTTGGGAGAGAAAAAATAGGAAAGAAGAAATCATCGCGTTTTACGATACGGAGCCGCCGCCAAGCCCTAAAACCTCTCGGGAGGGCTGATCTGGAGTCCGTTCGGGGCTCCGGAGAGGGGGATTCGTCGCCGTCGTCATCATCAACCATCCTCCATCACTAATTTCATGATGCTCACCGCCGTGCGTGAGTAATTCCATCATAGGCTTGCTGGACGGTGATAGGTTGGATGAGATTTATGATGTAATCGAGTTAGTTTTGTTAGGGTTTGATCCCTAGTATCCATTATGTTCTGAGATTGATGTTGTTATGACTTTGCCATGCTGAATGCTTGTCACTAGGGCCCGAGTGCCATGATTTCAGATCTGAACCTATTATGTTTTCATGAATATATGTGAGTTCTTGATCCTATCTTGCAAGTCTATAGTCACCTACTATGTCTTATGATCCGGCAACCCCGAAGTGACAATAATCGGGACCACTCCCGGTGATGACCGTAGTTTGAGGAGTTCGTGTATTCACTATGTGCTAATGCTTTGTTCTGGTTCTCTATTAAAAGGAGGCCTTAATATCCCGAAGTTTCCAATAGGACCCCGCTGCCATGGGAGGGTAGGACAAAAGATGTCATGCAAGTTCTTTTCCATAAGCACGTATGACTATATACGGAATACATGCCTACATTACATTGATGAATTGGAGCTAGTTCTGTGTCACCTATGTTATGACTGTTACATGATGAACCGCATCCGGCATAATTATCCATCACTAATCCGGTGCCTACGAGTTTTCCATATACTGGTTCTCGCTTATTTACTTTTCCGCTGCTACTGTTACAATCACTACAAAATACCAAAAACATTACTTTTGCTGTCTTTACTTTTGTTGCCGCTACCGCCACTATCATATTACTTTGCTACTAAACACTTTGCTGCAGATATTAAGTTTCCATGTGTGGTTGAATTGACAACTCTGCTGCTAATACTTGAGAATATTCTTTGGCTCCCCTTGTGTCGAATAAATAAATTTGGGTTGAATACTACCCTCGAAATCTGTTGCGATCCCCTATACTTGTGGGTTATCAAGACTAATTTCTGGCGCCGTTGCCGGGGAGCATAGCTCTATTCTTTGAGTCACTTGGGATTTATATCTACTTATCATTATGAAGAACTTGAGAGATCCAAAAACCAAGATCTATCCCTCAACTACGAGGGGAGGTAAGGAACTGCCATCTAGATCGGCACTTGATTCACCTTCTGTTATGAGTAAGCTAGCGACACCTACACCTGCTTCTGCTATTCGTTCTGAAATGTCGCATGTTATTGATGATGCCACTTCTGCTATGCATGATACTTATGATGAAACTGCTTCTATGCCTGATACTACTATGCCCCTTGGTGAATTTCTTGATGAACAAATTGCTAGGGCTAGAGAAAAAGAAATTATTGAATCTAAATACAATGATGATAGTGATGATGAAAATATGCCTGTTATTCCTGAGGGCTATCTTTTTGATAAGGAATCTTCTGCCGCTATTTTTGCTTGCAAAGATAGATATGAGTTTAAGAGGTTATTAATTAAATGGAACAAAGAATCACTTAGAGATAAAATGAGACCCGACCCTGCTTTTGCTACTTCACCTATATGTGTTCCTGATAAGGATTGTGAATTCTCTATTGATCCTGATATAATTACTTTGGTTGAATCTGATCTGTTTTATGGCTATGAATCTGAAACTGTTGTGGCACATCTTAGTAAGTTAAATGATATAGCTGGCCTGTTTACTAATGATGAGAGATCGCGTTACTTTTATATACTCAAAATATTTCTGTTCTCATTAAAGGGTGATGCTAAGATATGGTTTAATTCTCTTGATCCTGGTTGTGAGAGTAGTCCCCAGGATATAATTTATTACTTCTCTGCTAAATATTTCCCTGCTCATAAGAAACAAGCTGCTTTGAGGGAAATATACAACTTTGTGCAAACTAAAGAAGAGAGTCTCCCACAAGCTTGGGGGAGGCTTCTCAAGTTACTTAATGCTTTGCCTGATCATCCTCTTAAGAAACCCGAAATATTTGATATCTTTTATAATGGACTAACTGATGCTTCCAGAGATTACCTGGATAGTTGTGCTGGTTCTCTTTTCAGGGAAAGAACACCAGATGAAGCTGAAATCTTATTGAATAATATGTTGACAAATGAAAATAATTGGGCACCTCCCGAGCCAGCTCCTGCTCCAATTGCTGAGTCTATTCCTAAACCAACTCCGAAGAAGAGAGGTGTTCTATTTCTCAGTACCGAAGATATGCAAGAGGCAAAGAAATCTATGAAAGAAAAATGTATTAAAGCTGAAGACGTTAAGAATTTACCTTCTATTGAAGAAATACATGGTCTTAATTCACCGCCTGTTGAAGAAACTTATGATCTCAATTCTTTATTTATTGAAGAACCTCCTGACCCCGATATCCCGACACAGGTAGTAAAGGTAAATTCTCTCTATAGATATGATAAAGCTGAAGTTCCTCCTACTAAAATTGCTAGTCAGTGCTTGGATGAGTTTGATAACTTTATGTATAAGCAAGACGACTTCAATGCTTATTTTGGTAGACAATTAAAAGAAAATGCTTATATGATTAGACGCTTGGGTGATTACATGACTGATATTAAAGGTGAACTTAAACTTGTTAGCAAACATGCTTCTATGGTTACCACTCAAGTAGAACAAGTACTTAAAGCTCAAAAAGAAGCACTTGATGAAATGAATAGTAAGAAAAATGATTATGCTGTTAGAGTGGCTACTAGAACTGGTAGAATGACTCAGGAACCTTTGTATCCTGAAGGCCACCCTAAGAGAATCGAGCAAGATTCTCAAAGAAATAATATTGATGTTCCTAGTTCTTCTAAAAAGAAGAAAAAGAAAAATGATAGAACTGTGCAAAATTCTAGTGAACCTATTGCTGAACCACCTGATAATCCAAATGATATATCTATGTCTGATGCTGAAACACAATCTGGTAATGAACATGAACCTAATGAAAATATTAATGCTGATGTTCATGACGATGCTCAACCTAGTAATGACAATGATGTGGAAATTGAACCTGTTGTTGATCTTGATAACCCACAATCAAAGAATCAACGTTATGATAAAAGAGACTTTGTTGCTAGGAAACATGGTAAAGAAAGGGAACCTTGGGTTCAGACCCATACGTTTTCCTCCAAAACCATCCAAGAAAAAGGATGATGAGGATTTTGAGCGCTTTGCTGAAATGATTAGGCCTATCTTTTTGCGTATGAGATTAACTGATGTGGTCAAAACAAATCCTTATGCTAAATATATGAAGGATATCATTACTAATAAAAGAAAGATACCGGAAGCTGAGATTTCCACCATGCTTGCTAATTATACTTTTAAGGGTGGAATACCAAAGAAACTTGGAGATCCCGGAGTACCTACTATACCTTGCTCCATTAAAAGAAATTATATTAAAGCTGCTTTATGTGATATTGGAGCTGGTGTTAGTGTTATGCCTCTCTCTTTATATCGTAGACTTGACTTGAATAAGCTGACACCTACCGACATATCTTTGCAAATGGCTGATAAATCAACTGCTATACCTGTCGGTATTTGTGAGGATGTGCCTGTTGTGGTTGCAAACGTTACTATTTTAAAGGACATTGTTATTCTTGATATTCCCGAGGATGATAGTATGTCTATTATTCTTGGAAGACCTTTTCTTAATACTGCAGGGGCTGTTATTGATTGCAACAAAGGCAACGTCACTTTTCATGTTAATGGTAATGAGCATACGGTACACTTTCCAAGGAAACAACCTCAAGTTCATAGTATCAATTCCATTGGAAAAATTCCATCGATTATATTTGGAAGTTTTGAATTTCCCCTTCCTACTGTCAAGAAGAAATATGATATACTTATTATAGGGGATGTGCATATCCCCGTTGAGGTAACTTAGTGTTATTCGAAATTTCTTCGGTTTCATGATTATCGTAATGAGTTTGTTAACAAGACTTGATCAACCTTGTTAGTGGATTCTTTTTGATGAGCATGAGATGGATGAAACTAGAAGCACAAACTTCTGTACCCTCTCTATATTTTCTGTTATTTAGTAGAAATAAAGTAAAAATAGTATTTTTCTGTCTGTTTCCTGACTTATCCATGCAATATAAAAATATCCCCAAAATAAAAGTCCTCAGAATGTCATGCCAATTTAATATGATTTTTTCGGGAATATTTGAGGATTTACTGTGCAAAAATTACCGCGGGAGGAGCTGCAACCTGGCCACGAGAGTGGTGGGTGCCCCCCCCTATAGGGCGTGCCCCCCCCTATAGGGCGCGCCCCCTGCCTCGTGGGCCCACGGTGGCCCTCCTGCACTTATCCCAGCACCCATCTTCTTCCTCTGCCTCACACAAACCTGAAAAACCAACTCAAGCACGAGTTCCAGCCACTTTTGCTGCGATTTTCGATCTCCTTGCTCAAAGCACCTCTCGCCAAACTGCTTGGGGAGATTGTTCCTTGAAAATGATGAGGAGATTATTGAGGGGCTCATTGAGCCAAAGCTCGAAGGAAAAGGCACCGAAGCCTAAGTATAATTTGCCGCGCACCACGGAGATTCGGGCGTGTGAATGGCCTTCTGATGATTTCTTGAGAGCAGCCGGTATCTATGAAGATTTTCATGAATTGGCTCACAATGCAGGCCTCACCGCTTTCCTCCACGACCAATGCAATTAGTATTTCTTACTCACAAATACCTTTGTGCAAAACTTTTATTTTCATCCTAGGAACTCACCACCTACGGTGGAATTTCATTTATATGATGAGCCTAAGGAGATGTCACTTCATGATTTCTGTTGTATTTGTTTAGTCCCTTTTGAGGGCAAGACAGAAGAACCAAATCATGATGATGTGGAGGGATTTATTAATAATATCACTGTAGGAGAAACCAGGAAGGTTTCCGATGTACGAATCACTAGCATACATTTTCCTGTTTTACGTTACTTTGCATTATTTGCTAGTCGTTGTTTAACTGGACGCGGAAACTGTGGAAACCTTAGTATCCCTGATTTAATTATTCTACTCCAAGGTTTATACAGTGATAACACCTTTAGTATGGGCGGTATTATTGCTAGACGGTTAAATATGAACCGTACTAAGGGCCCCATCTTTGGAGGCATTTATGCTACACGCCTAGCCACACATTTTAACATACCTATTAGGCATGCTGAGAAGGAAGAAAAGGTGCTACCCCGTGTTTATCTAGATCATAAAAGTATGGTGGCACATGATTTTATTGTTAAGAATAGGGCAGGAGAGCTTAAATATCAATTGTTCTTTAATAAACATCATCCTGAGACTATTACCTTGCCTGCTCCTTCTTTGTTTGATTTGACTGCAGGCACGTACCTTGTTCCGTTGGCAGCTATTCACACCTACCGGAACCCTGCACCAGCTGAGGAGCCAGAACTAGAACCACAATTTGATCCTCCACGACAGTCTAACTATCAGTGGGATCCGGAGATGATTGCCAGCCAGTGGCAATATGAGCCTTCTTCTTCCTCATCACAGTACGACCCCAACAACTATTATTATGGATATCCGCCAGGCCAGCCATGGCCATAGACCAACTTAGGCCAAAAGCCTAAGCTTGGGGGAGTACGTATTTCTCACCGACATTACATTTATGTTCACACACACTCATTGCCAGATGTCGGTGCTCATACTTTTTCATTGTATTATCCATGCTAGTTTATTTTCCTTTTTATGCTTTCTTCTTGTGTGTTTAATAAACCTTAAGAAAAAAACAAAAAAATAGTTATAGCTTTTAATTAATTTACTTCCCATGCATGTAGTAATAATTAAAAAGAAAACCCAAAAATATTTCCCATTCTTCTTTTGCTTGTTGGGAGCTTTCCCGTGTAAATAGTTTTTATTTCCTTTCTTTCCTTTGGGGGTCAGTAGGAGAAGACCATAATTAAATTGTTGAAGTGGCTCTTATATGCATTATTGTTGAATTAACCCAAGAGCCCATATTGCCTTGTCTTCTCATGTTTATTGAATGCTCGCAGATTCCAGCTTAGTCCAATGCACGCACACTCTTATTATTATTCACACCGTTCGGTTGTGCAAGTGAAAGGCAATTATGATGATATATGATGGACTGACTGAGATGAGAAAAGCTGGTACGAACTCGACCTCTTTTGTTTTTGTAAATATGATGAGTCCCTCGTTCTTGATTCAGCTTATTATGAATAAACATGTTTGCAATGATAATTAGAGATCGTAGTGCTTGTGCCATGCTTGATTAGCTATGAGTTATAATGATTTACCTTGTGTGCCAACATGCTATTAAGATGGTTATGATGTGGTGTGATGGGGTGGTATCCTCCTTTGAATGATTTAAGTGACTTGACTTGGCACATGTTCACGCATGTAGTTGAAACAAATCAACATAGCCTTCACGATATTTATGTTCATGGTGGATTATATCCTACTCATACTTGCATCCAATGTTTATTAATTTTAATGCATGTACATGGCTGTTGTCGCTCTCTAGTTGGTCGCTTCCCAGTCTTTTGCTAGCCTTCACTTGTACTAAGCGGGAATACTGCTTGTGCATCCAATCCCTTAAACCCCAAAGTTATTCCAGATGAGTCCACTATACCTTCCTATATGCAGTATCTACTTGCCGTTCCAAGTAAATTTGTATGTGCCAAACTCTAAACCTTCAAATAAACATTCTATTTTGTATGCTCGAATAGCTCATGTATCAACCAAGGCTGTCCTTATCTTCCGTGTTAGGCGGGTTATTCTCAAGAGGAGTGGACTCCGCTCCTCACTCACGAGAAAATGGCTGGTCACCGGGATGCCCAGTCCCATGCTTTATGCAAACTAAATCAAAATTAACTGCAAACAAAACTCTCGCTGGGACCTGATATATGTTGGAGGCACTCGTTGTTTCGAGCAAGCCATGGATTGATGTTTGTTGGTGGAGGGGGAGTATAAACTTTACCATTCTGTTTGGTAACCGCCTATAATGTGTTTAGCATGGAAGATATCACCATCTCTTAGTTGTTACGTTGGCAATGAAAGTATACCGCTCAAAATACAATTTATCTCTATTGCAAACCGAGTTTTGGCACCTCTACAAATCCCTGCTTCCCTCTGGGAAGGGCCTATCCATTTACTTTTATGTTGAGTCATCACCCTCTTTTAAAAAAGCACTAGCTGGAGAGCACAGCTGTCATTTGCATTCATCACTGTTAATTTATATTGGGTATGACTATGATTGGATCTCTTTTACCATGAATTACAATGCCTAGTCAGTCCTTGATCTTTAAAGGTGCTTTGCATTTATGTTTTGCAGTCTCAGAAAGGGCTAGCGAGATACCATCTTGTTATATCATATTATGATTGTTTTGAGAAAGTGTTGTCATCCGATATTTATTATTATGACTTGCTAGTTGATTATGCTATTGATATGAGTAATTATGAGACCTGAGAATTATTGCAAATGTGGTTAGTTATGATCTATGCTGAAAACTTGAATGCTGGCTTGACATAGTTACAACAACAAGAGCAAAGAGAGTTTGTAAAATTTTTTCTTTCTTTCTTTCAGTTTGTCAACTGAATTGCTTGAGGACAAGCAAGGGTTTAAGCTTGGGGGAGTTGATACGTCTCCGTCGTATCTACTTTTCCAAACACTTTTGCCCTTGTTTTGGACTCTAACTTGTATGATTTGAATGGAACTAACCCGGACTGACGATGTTTTCAGCAGAATTGCCATGATGTTGTTTTATGTGCAGAAAACAAATATTCTCGGAATGACGTGAAACTCCACGGAACATCTTAGAAAGAACAATAAAAAATCCTCGCCAAAGATGAAGACCAGGGGGCCCACACCCTTTCCACGAGGGTGGGGGGCGCCCCCCTAAGGCGCGCCCCCTACCTCGTGGGCCCCCTGGAAACCCTCCGACGCCAACTCCAACTCTACATATTCGCTTTTGGAGAGAGAAAAATAGGAGAGAAGTCATCGCGTTTTACGATACGGAGCCACCGCCAAGCCCTAAAACCTCTCGGGAGGGCTGATCTGGAGTCCGTTCGGGGCTTCGGAGAGGGGGATTCGTCGCCGTCGTCATCATAAACCATCCTCCATCACCAATTTCATGATGCTCACCGCCTGCGTGAGTAATTCCATCGTAGGCTTGCTGGACGGTGATGGGTTGGATGAGATTTATGATGTAATCGAGTTAGTTTTGTTAGGGTTTGATCCCTAGTATCCATTATGTTCTGAGATTGATGTTGCTATGACTTTGCCATGCTGAATGCTTGTCACTAGGTCCCGAGTGCCATGATTTCAGATCTGAACCTATTATGTTTTCATGAATATATGTGAGTTCTTGATCCTATCTTGCAAGTCTATAGTCACCTACTATGTCTTATGATCCGGCAACCCCGAAGTGACAATAATCGGGACCACTCCCGGTGATGACCGTAGTTTGAGGAGTTCGTGTATTCACTATGTGCTAATGCTTTGTTCTGGTTCTCTATTAAAAGGAGGCCTTAATATCCCTAAGTTTCCAATAGGACCTCGCTGCCACGGGAGGGTAGGACAAAAGATGTCATGCAAGTTCTTTTCCATAAGCACGTATGACTATATACGGAATACATGCCTACATTACATTGATGAATTGGAGCTAGTTCTGTGTCACCCTATGTTATGACTGTTACATGATGAACCGCATCCAGCATAATTATCCATCACTGATCCGGTGCCTACGAGTTTTCCATATACTGGTTCTCGCTTATTTACTTTTCCACTGCTACTGTTACAATCACTACAAAATACCAAAAACATTACTTTTGCTGTCTTTACTTTTGTTGCCGCTACCGCCACTATCATATTACTTTGCTACTAAACACTTTGCTGCAGATATTAAGTTTCCAGGTGTGGTTGAATTGACAACTCAGCTACTAATACTTGAGAATATTCTTTGGCTCCCCTTGTGTCGAATCAATAAAATTGGGTTGAATACTACCCTCGAAAGCTGTTGCGATCCCCTATACTTGTGGGTTATCACACATTTGTTATTCCCTTTATATTCGACGAGAAGCTAGTCGGGACCTTCATACTGAGTAGGCATTCAAAGAAGATTTCCTTCTCTTCTTTGGTAAGAGCGTAGCTGGCGGGACCTTCATACTGCTTTGGAGGCATGCCGTATTTTTCATGCAAACGTTGCAGGTCCTCCCGTGCCTCAGGTGTATCTTTTGTCTTCCCATACACGCCCAAGAAGCCTAGCAGGTTCATGCAAAGGTTCTTCGTCACGTGCATCACGTCAATTGAAGAGCAGACCTTTAGCTCTTTCCAGTAGGGTAGGTCCCAAAATATAGATTTCTTCTTCCACATGGGTGCGCATCCCTCAGCGTCAGTCGGAACCGATAGTCTGCCGGACCCTTTCCAAAGATTACATGTATATCATTGACCATAGCAAGTACGTGATCACCGGTATGCATGGCGGGCTTCTTCTGGTGATCTGCCTCGCCTTTGAAATGCTTGCCTTTCTTTCGACATTGATGATTAGTCGGAAGAAATCGACGATGGCCCAGGTACACATTCTTCCTGCATTTGTCCAGGTATATACTTTCGGTGTCAGCTAAACAGTGTGTGCATGTGTGGTATCCCTTGTTTGTCTGTCCTAAAAGGTTACTGAGAGCGGGCCATGATACGTCTCCATCGTATCTACTTTTCCAAACACTTTTGCCCTTGTTTTGGACTCTAACTTGCATGATTTGAATGGAACTAACCCGGACTGACACTATTTTCAGCAGAATTGCCATGGTGTTATTTATGTGCAGAAACAAAAGTTCTCGAAATGACATGAAACTTCACGGAACATCTTTTCGGAAATAATAAAAAATCCTTGCAAAAGATGAAGACCAGAGGGCCACCGCCTGTCCACGAGGGTGGAGGGTGCCCCCCCCTAGGGCGCGCCCCCTACCTCATGGGCCCCCTGGAGCTCCTCCGACCTCAACTCCAACTCTATATATTTGGTTTCGGAGAGAAAAAAATCAGAGAGAAAGATTCATCACGTTTTACGATATGGAGCCGCCGCCAAGCCCTAAAACCTCTCGGGAGGGCTCATCTGGAGTCCGTTCTGGGCTCCAGAGAGGGGAATCCGTCGCCATCGTCATCATCAACCATCCTCCATCACCAATTTCATGATGCTCACCGCCGTGCGTGAGTAATTCCATCGTAGGCTTGCTGGACGGTGATGGGTTGGATGAGATTTATCATGTAATCGAGTTAGTTTTGTTAGGGTTTGATCCCTAGTATCCACTACGTTCTGAGATTGATGTTGCTATGACTTTGCTATGCTTAATGCTTGTCACTAGGGCCCGAGTGCCATGATTTTAGATCTGAACCTATTATGTTTTCATCAATGTATGAGTGTTCTTGATCCTATCTTGCAAGTCTATAGTCACCTACTATGCGTTATGATCCGGCAACCCCGAAGTGACAATAATCGGGACCACTCCCGGTGATGACCGTAGTTTGAGGAGTTCATGTATTCACTATGTGTTAATGCTTTGGTCCGGTACTCTATTAAAAGGAGGCCTTAATATCCCTTAGTTTCCATTAGGACCCCGCTGCCACGGGAGGGTAGGACAAAAGATGTCATGCAAGTTCTTTTCCATAAGCACGTATGACTATATTCGGAATACATGCCTACATTACATTGATGAACTGGAGCTAGTTCTGTGTCACCCTATGTTATGATTGTTACATGATGAACCGCATCCAGCATAATTCTCCATCACCGATCCATTGCCTATGAGCTTTCCACATATTGTTCTTCGCTTATTTACTTTTCCATTGCTATTACTATCATCACTCAAAATACCAAAAACATTACTTTTGCTACCGTTACCACTACTATCATATTACTTTGCTACTAAATATTTTGCTGCAGATATTAAGTTTCCAGGTGTGTTTGAATTGACAACTCAGCTGCTAATACTTGAGAATATTCTTTGGCTCCCCTTGTGTCGAATCAATAAATTTGGGTTGGATACTTTACCCTCGAAAACGGTTGCGATCCCCTATACTTGTGGGTTATCAAGACTTTTCTGGCGCCGTTGCCGGGGATCATAGCTCTATTTTTTGAGTCACTTGGCATTTATATCTGCTTATCATTATGAAGAACTTGAGAGATCCAAAAACCAAGATTTGTCCCTCAACTAAGAGGGGAGGTAAGCAACTGCCATCTAGCTCTGCACTTGATTCACCTTCTATTTTGAGTAAGCTTGCGACACCTAAACCTGCTTCTGCTATTCGTTCTGATATGTCGCATGTTATTTATGATGCCACTTCTGCTATGAATGATACTTATGATGAAACTACTTCTATGCTTGATACTACTGTGCCACTTGGTGAATTTCTTGATGAACAACTTGCTAGGGTTAGAGAGAATGAAAATATTGAATCTGATAATATTGATGCAAGCGATGATGAAGACTCTTCCCCTAATAATGAATCACTTGTTATTCCTGAGGGTTATGTTTTTGATAAGGAAGCTTCTTTAGCTATTTTAGCTGGCAAAGATAGATACGAACTTAAGAGTTATTAGCTAAATGGAGTAAGAAATCCCTAAATGCTAGAATGAAACCTGACCCTGCTTTTGTTACTTCACCTATCTTTGTTACTGATAAAGATTATGAATTCTCTGTTGATCCTGATATAATTACTTTGGTTGAATCTGATCCTTTTCATGGCTATGAATCTGAAACTGTTGTGGCACATCTTACTAAATTAAATGATATAGCCACCCTGTTCACTAATGATGAGAGAACTCGCTACTTTTATATCCTTAAAATATTTCCTTTCTCATTAAAGGGTGATGCTAAGATATGGTTTAATTCTCTGGATCCTAGTTGTGTGTGTAGTCCCCAGGATATGATTCATTACTTCTCTGCTAAATATTTCCCTGCTCATAAGAAACAAGCTGCTTTAAGGGATATATATAATTTTGTGCAAATTGAAGAAGTGAGTCTTCCACAAGCTTGGGGAGGCTTCTACAGTTACTTAATGCTTTGCCTGATCATCCTCTTAAGAAAAATGAAATACTTGATATCTTTTATAATGGAGTAACCGATGCCTCCAGAGATTACCTGGATAGTTGTGCTAGTTCTGTTTTCAGGGAAAGAACGTCGGATGAAGCTGAAATTCTATTGAATAATATGTTGAGAAATGAAAATAATTGGACACTTCCCGAGCCTATTCCTAAACCAACTCCGAAGAAAAGGGGTATTCTATTTCTCAATCCTGAAGATATGCAAGAGGCAAAGAAATCTATGAAATAAAAGGGTATTAAAGCTGAAGATGTTAAGAATTTACCTCCTATTGAAGAAATACACGGTCTTAATTTACCGCTCGTTGAAGAAACTTATGATCTTAATCCTCCGCCTATTGAAGAAACTCATGGTCTTGATAACCCGACACAGGTAGTAAAGACCTTTTTTGAATACTGCAGGGGCTGTTATTGATTGCACTAAAGGCAATGTCACTTTTCAAGTTAATGGTAATGAGCATACGGTACACTTTCCGAGGAAACAACCTCAAGTTCATAGTATCAACTCTATTAGAAAAATTCCATCAATTATATTTGGAGGTTTTGAATTTCCTCTTCCTACTGTCAAAAAGAAATATGATATTCTAATTATTGGGGATGTGCATATCCCCGTTGAGGTAACATAGTGTTATTCGAAATTTCTCTGGTTCCATGTTATTCGGAATGAGTTCGTTAACAAGACTTGATCAACCTTGTTAGTGGATTCCTTTTGATGAGCATGAGATGGATGAAACTAGAAAGCACAACTCTCTGTACCTTCTTTTTATTTTATGTTATTTGTATTAAATAAAATAAAATAAGCATTTCCCGCCTGTTGTCTGAATATCCGTGCAATATAAGAATACCCCGAAAATAGAAGTTCTCCAAATGCCCTAAAATTTAAATATGATTTTTTGTGGAATATTTGAGAATATCTGGAACTTAGAACACAGCAGGGGGATCAACCACCTGGCCACGAGGGTGGAGGGCGCGCCCTACCCCCTGAGCGCGCCCCCCTGCCTCGTGGGCCCACGGTGAACCTCCTCCACTTATTCCTGCACCCATACACTTCTTCTTCCTCCCACAAACACGAATATCCTGCTCAAGCACGAGTTCTAGCTCATTTTGCTGCCATTTTCGATCTCCTTGCTCAAAGCACCTCTCACAAAACTGCTTGGGGAGATTGTTCCTTGGTATGTGACTCCTCCATTGGTCCAATTAGTTTTTGTTCTAGTGCTTTATTCATTGCATATTTTTGCTGCTTAGGTGACCTTGTTCTTGAGCTTGCATGTCAAATTTATATGGTCACAAGTAGTTTTGATGCATGATATAGGCTCCAGACACTTGTAGGAGTAGTTGCTATCTATATTATTGAGTTTGGTTCACTTATTTTGAAGTTACTAAAAATTTCAGAATTTTTCAGAGGAAGAAATATGTTTAGGAAAATGTACCAAAGTGGTTCTTCAAGGAAGCAAAGACCCAGGCTTGCAATGCGTGATGTTGATGGAGAGCCATCAAGAGGCGCTCCAGTGCGTCCTTGTGAATGGCCTTCAGAAGACTTCATGGATCGAGCGAGTATTAAGGAAGAATTTAACGCATATTTGCATAACGCTGATCTTATGGACTTCGAGGAAGAAAAATGTCGTCAGTATCACTATCTCACTAGTTCCTTCGTGAGGAGGTTTGAATTTTCATCTTCACGCAATTCTCCAACTGTCCTGTTCGATCTTTATGAAAAATCGTATACTATGGACTCAGAGGATTTTACCACTATTTGCAAACTTCCACAACGGGGTAGTATTAGGGAACCTCGCAAATCTGAATTTAGAGATTTTCTTGCTAGTATAACTGTGGGGGAATCTAGAGATATAACACAAGCTACCATAGGGAGCATTCACTTTCCTGCTATACATTATTTTGCTCCCTTCATTGGTAGATGCATTAATGGTAAAGATGAGGCATGTCACATGTGTGTCCCTGACCTCAGTATTCTTAGGAGTGCTGTGTTAGGGGATAAATCTTATAACTTGGGAGCCATTGTTGCACGTAGGTTGCATCTTAATAGATTTAATGGAGATTTCTTTGGTGGAATTTATGCAACCCGCATAGTTGATTTTCTGGGTATAGCCATGCGTGAGGATGATATTGAGTTGCCTCCTGCTTATTTAGATTATGAGGCTATGGTTCGTCATCAGTTTGTTGAGAGGAACGATCAGTTCCTCCAGTACCGACTAATCTTTGAAAAACGACGCACGTATCACGTCGCTCTCCCTGCTTCTACTTTCTTTGACTTCCAGGCAAAAGGAAGATATGTTATTACCAGAGAGGAGGCAGATGAGTACGAGAGGAGAGCGGAGGCCGCCCGTCGCCACGCTGCAGCTCAGGAGGCGATAGCCGCTGCATCGCAGTACGACCCCAACTATTACTATGGATATCAGCCAGGCCAACCGTGGCCATAGACCAACTTAGGCCAAAAGCCTAAGCTTGGGGCAGTACGTATTTCCCACCGACATTACATTCATGTTCACACACTCATTGCTAGATGTCGGTGCTCATACTTTTTCATTGTATCATCCATGCTAGTTTATTTTCCTTTTCATGCTTTCTTCTTGTGTGTTTAATAAACCTTCAGAAATGCCAAAAAAAATTAGTTGTAGCTTTTTATTAGTTTACTTTCCATGCTTGTAGTAGTAATTAAAAAGAAAACCCAAAAAGATTTCCTGCTCTTCTTTTGCTTGTTGGGAGCTTTCCCGTGTAAATAGTTTTATTTCTTTTCTTTTCTTTGGGGGTCGATAGGAGGAGACCAAAATTAAATTGTTGAAGTGGCTCTTATTTGCATTATTGTTGATCTCACAAAAGAGCCCATATTGCCTTGTCTTCTCCTGCTTATTGAATGCTTGCAGATTCCGGCTTAGTCCAATGCACATGCACTATTATTATTATTCACATCGTTCGGTCGTGCAAGTGAAAGGCAATTATGACGATATATGATGGGCTGACTGAGATGAGAAAAGCTGGTATGAACTCGACCTCTATTGTTTTTGTAAATATGATTAGTTCATCGTTCCTGATTCAGCCTATTATGAATAAACATGTTTGCAATGACAACTAGAGATCATAGTTTCTTCTGCCATGCTTGATTAGCTATGAGTTATAATGGTTTACCTTGTGTGCCAACATGCTATTAAAATGGTTGTGATGTGGTATGATAGGGTGGTATTCTCCGCTGAATGATTTAAGTGACTTGACTTGGCACATGTTCATACATGTAGTTGAAACAAAATCAACATAGCCTTCACGGTATTTATGTTCAAGGTGGATTATATCCTACTCATGCTTGCATTCAGTGTTGATTAATTTTAATGCATGTTCATGACTGTTGTCGCTCTCTAGCTGGTCGCTTCCTAGTCTTTTGCTAGCCTTCATCTGTACTAACCGGGAATACTGCTTGTGCATCCAATCACATAAACCCCAAAGTTATTCCACATGAGTCCACTATACCTTCCTATATGCGGTATCTACCTGCCGTTCCAACTAATTTGTATGTGCCAAACTCTAAACCTTCAAATAAATATCCTGTTTTGTATGCTCGAATAGCTCATGTATCAACTAGGGTTCTCTGTATCTTCCATGTTAGGCGGGTTATTCTCAAGAGGAGTGGACTCCGCTCCTCACTCACCAGAAAGTGGTTGGTCACCGGGATGCCCAGTCCCATGCTATATGCGAACTAAATCAAAATAATTGCAAAACAAAAATCCCCCTGGGACTATTGTTGGTTGGAGGCACTCGTTGTTTTGAGCAAGCCATGGATTGATGCTTATTGGTGGAGGGGGAGTATAAACTTTACCATTCTGTTTAGGAACCGCCTATAATGTGTTTAGCATGGAAGATATCGCCATCTCTTGGTTGTTATGTTGACAATGAAAGTATACCGCTCAAAATATTATTCACCTCTATTTCAAAACCGAGCTCTGGCACCTCTAGAAATCCCTGCTTCCCTCTGTGAAGGGCCTATCTATTTACTTTCATGTTGAGTCATCATCCTCTTATTAAAAAGCACCAGTTGGAGAGCACCGCTGTCATTTGCATTCATTACTGTTAGTTTACATTGAGTATGACTTGACTGGATCTCTTTTACCGTGAATTACAATGTCTAGTCAGTCCTTGATCTTTAAAGGTGCTCTGCATTTATGTTTTGCGGTCTCAGAAAGGGCTAGCGAGATACCATCTTGTTATATCATATTATGATTGTTTTGAGAAAGTGTTGTCATCCGAGATTTATTATTATTGCTTGCTAGTTGATTATGCCATTGATATGAGTAAACATGAGACCTAGGCGTTATTTTGAATGTGGTTAGTCATAATATTTGCTGAAAACTTGACTGCTGGCTTTACATATTTATAACAACAAGAGCAAACAGAGTTTGTAAAAGTTTTTCTTTATCACTTTCAGTTTATCAACTGAATTGCTTGAGGACAAGCAATGGTTTAAGCTTGGGGGAGTTAATACGTCTCCATCATATCTACTTTTTCAAACACTTTGCCCTTGTTTTGGACTCTAACTTGCATGATTTGAATGGAACTAATCCAGACTGGCGCTGTTTTCAGCAGAATTGCCATGGTGTTATTTATGTGCAGAAACAAAAGTTCTCGGAATGACCTGAAACTTCACGGAACATCTTTTCAGAAATAATAAAAAATACTTGCAAAAGATGAAGACCAGGGGGGCCACCACCTGTCCACGAGGGTGGAGG
>NC_041390.1:620336124-620348895 GCF_002162155.2 Triticum dicoccoides | reverse complement strand
GGCCCCCTGGAGCTCCTCCGACCTCAACTCCAACTCTATATATTTGGTTTCTGAGAGAGAAAAATCAGAGGGAAATATTCATCGTGTTTTACGATACGGAGCCGCCGCCAAGCCCTAAAACCTCTCGCGAGGGCTGATCTGGAGCCCGTTCTGGGCTCTGGAGAGGGGAATCCATCACCATCGTCATCATCAACCATCCTCCATCACCAAGTTCATGATGCTCACCGTCGTGCGTGAGTAATTCCATCGTAGGCTTGCTGGACGGTGATGGGTTGGATGATATTTATGATGTAATCGAGTTAGTTTTGTTAGGGTTTGATCCCTAGTATCCATTATGTTCTGAGATTGATGTTGCTATGACTTTGCTATGCTTAATGCTTGTCACTAGGGCCCGAGTGCCATGATTTCAGATCTGAACCTATTATGTTTCATCAACATATGAGTGTTCTTAATCCTATCTTGCAAGTCTATAGTCACCTACTATGTGTTATGATCTGGCAACCCCGAAGTGACAATAATCGGGACCACTCCCGGTAATGACCGTAGTTTGAGGAGTTCATGTATTCACTATGTGTTAATGCTTTGGTCTGGTACTCTATTAAAAGGAGTCCTTAATATCCCTTAGTTTCCATTAGGACCCAGCTGCCATAGGAGGGTAGGACAAAAGATGTCATGCAAGTTCTTTTCCATAAGCACGTATGACTATATTCGGAATACATGCCTACTTTACATTGATGAATTGGAGCTAGTTCTGTGTCACCCTATGTTATGATTGTTACATGATGAACCGCATCCGGCATAATTCTCCATCACCGATCCATTGCCTACGAGCTTTCCACATTTTGTTCTTCGCTTATTTACTTTTCCGTTGCTATTAATATCATCACTACAAAATACCAAAAACATTGCTTTTAGTACCGTTACCACTACTATCATATTACTTTGCTACTAAATACTTTGCTGCAGATATTAAGTTTCCAGGTGTGGTTGAATTGACAACTCAACTGCTAATACTTGAGAATATTCTTTGGCTCCCCTTGTGTCGAATCAATAAATTTGAGTTGAATACTTTACCCTCGAAAACTGTTGCGATCCCCTATACTTGTGGGTTATCAAGACTATTTTCTGGCGTCATAGCCGGGGATCATAGCTCTATTCTTTGAGTCACTTGGGATTTATATCTGCTTATCATTATGAAGAACTTGTGAGATCCAAAACCAAGATTTATCCCTCAACTAAAAGGGGAGGTAAGGAACCGCCATCTAGCTCTGCACTTGATTCACCTTCTGTTTTGAGTAAGCTTGCGACACGTCAACATGCTTCTGCTATTCGTTCTGATATGTCGCATGTTATTTATGATGCCACTTCTGCTATGAATGATACTTATGATGAAACTACTTCTATGCTTGATACTACTGTGCCACTTGGTGAATTTCTTGATGAACAACTTGCTAGGGTTAGAGAGAATGAAAATATTGAATCTGATAATATTGATGCAAGCGATGATGAAGACTCTTCCCCTAATAATGAATCACTTGTTATTCCTGAGGGTTATGTTTTTGATAAGGAAGCTTCTTTAGCTATTTTAGCTTACAAAGATAGATACGAACTTAAGAGGTTATTAGCTAAATGGAGTAAGCAATCCTTAAATGCTAGAATGAAACCTGACCCTGCTTTTATTACTTCACCTATCTTTGTTGCTGATAAAGATTATGAATTCTCTGTTGATCCTGATATAATTACTTTGGTTGAGTCTGATCCTTTTCATGGCTATGAATCTGAAACTGTTGTGGCACATCTTACTAAATTAAATGATATAGCCACCCTGTTCACTAATGATGAGAGAACTCGCTACTTTTATATCCTTAAAATATTTCCGTTCTCATTAAAGGGTAATGCTAAGATATGGTTTAATTCTTTGGATCCTGGTTGTGTGCGTAGTCCCCAAGATATGATTTATTACTTCTCTGCTAAATATTTCCCTGCTCATAAGAAACAAGCTGCTTTAAGGGATATATATAATTTTGTGCAAATTGAAGAAGTGAGTCTCCCACAAGCTTGGGGGAGGCTTCTCCAGTTACTTAATGCTTTGCCTGATCATCCTCTTAAGAAAAATGAAATACTTGATATCTTTTATAATGGACTAACTGATGCCTCCAGAGATTACCTGGATAGTTGTGTTGGTTCTGTTTTCAGGGAAAGAACGCCGGATGAAGCTAAAATTCTATTGAATAATATGTTGACAAATGAAAATAATTGGACACTTCCCGAGCCTATTCCTAAACCAACTCCGAAGAAAAGGGGTATTCTATTTCTCAATCCTGAAGATATGCAAGAGGCAAAGAAATCTATGAAAGAAAAGGGTATTAAAGGTGATGATGTTAAGAATTTACCTCCTATTGAAGAAATACACGGTCTTAATTTACCGCCCATTGAAGAAACATATGATCTTAATCCTCCACCTATTGAAGAAACTCATGGTCTTGATAACCCGACACAGGTAGTAAAGACCTTTTTTGAATACTGCAGAGGCTGTTATTGATTGCACTAAAGGCAATGTCACTTTTCATGTTAATGGTAATGAGCATACGATACACTTACCAAGGAAACAACCTCAAGTTCATAGTATCAACTCTATTGGAAAAATTCCATCAATATATTTGGAGGTTTTGAATTTCCTCTTCCTACTGTCAAAAAGAAATATGATATTCTAATTATTGGGGATGTGCATATCCCCGTTGAGGTAACATAGTGTTATTCGAAATTTCCAGTAGAGGCAAAGAAATCTATGAAAGAAAAGGGTATTAAAGCTGATGATGTTAAGAATTTACCTCCTATTGAAGAAATACACGGTCCTAATTTACCGCCCATTGAAGAAACATATGATCTTAATCCTCCACCTATTGAAGAAACTCATGGTCTTGATAACCCGACACAGGTAGTAAAGACCTTTTTTGAATACTGCAGGGGCTGTTATTGATTGCACTAAAGGCAATGTCACTTTTCATGTTAATGGTAATGAGCATACGGTACACTTTCCGAGGAAACAACCTCAAGTTCATAGTATCAACTCTATTGGAAAAATTCCATCAATTATATTTGGAGGTTTTGAATTTCCTCTTCCTACTGTCAAAAAGAAATATGATATTCTAATTATTGGGGATGTGCATATCCCCGTGGAGGTAACGTAGTGTTATTCGAAATTTCTCCGGTTCCATGTTATTCGGAATGAGTTCGTTAACAAGACTTGATCAACCTTGTTAGTGGATTCCTTTTGGTGAGCATGAGATGGATAAAACTAGAAGGCACAACACTCTGTACCTTCTTTTTATGTTCTATTATTTGTGTTAAATAAAATAAAAATAAGTATTTCCCATCTGTTATCTGAATATCCGTGCAATATAAGAATACCCCGAAAATAAAAGTTCTCCAAATGCCCTGAAATTTAAATATGATTTTTTGAGGAATATTTGAGAATATCTGGGATTTAGAACACAGCAGGGGGATCAACCACCTGGCCACAAGGGTGGAGGGTGTGCCCTACCCCCCTGAGCGCGCCCCCCTGCCTCGTGGGCCCATGGTGGATCTCCTCCACTTATTCCTGCACCCATACACTCTTCTTCCTCCCACAAACACGAATATCCAGCTCAAGCACGAGTTCTAGCTCATTTTGCTGCCATTTTCGATCTCCTTGCTCAAAGCACCTCTCACAAAACCGCTTGGGGAGATTTTTCCTTGGTATGTGACTCCTCCATTGGTCCAATTAGTTTTTGTTCTAGTGCTTTATTCATTGCATATTTTTGCTGCTTAGGCGACCTTGTTCTTGAGCTTGCATGTCAAATTTATATGGTCACAAGTAGTTTTGATGCATGATATAGGCTCTAGGCACTTGTAGGAGTAGTTGCTATCAATATTATTGAGTTTGATTCACTTTTATTTTGAAGTTACTAAAAATTTCAGAATTTTTCAGAGGAAGAAATATGTTTAGGAAAATTTACCAAGGTGGTTCTTCAAGGAAGCAAGGACCCAGGCTTGCAATGCGTGATGCTGATGGAGAGCCACCAAGAGACGCTCCTGTGTGTCCTTGTGAATGGCCTTCAGAAGACTTCATGGATCGAGCGAGTATTAAGGAAGAATTTAATGCATATTTGCGTAACGCTGATCTTGTGGGCTTCAAGGAAGAAAAATGCCGTCAGTATCACTATCTCACTAGTTCCTTCGTGAGGAGGTTTGAATTTTCATCTTCACGCAATTCTCCAACTGTCCTGTTCGATCTTTATGAAAAAATATTATACTATGGACTTAGAAGATTTTACCACTGCTTGCAAACTTCCACAATGGGGTATTATTAGGGAACCTCGCAAATATGAATTTAGAGACTTTCTTGCTAGTATAATTGTGGGGGAATCTAGAGATATAACACAAGCTACCATAGGGAGCATTCACTTTCCTACTATACATTATTTTGATCTCTTCATTGGTAGATGCATAATGTCACATGTGTGTCCCTGACCTCAGTATTCTTAGGAGTGCTGTGTTAGGGGATAAATCTTATAACTTGGGAACCATTGTTGCACGTAGGTTGCATCTTAATAGATTTAATGGAGATTTCTTTGGTGGAATTTATGCAACCCGCATAGCTGATTTTCTGGGTATAGCCATACGTGAGGATGATATTGAGTTGCCTCCTGCTTATTTAGATTATGAGGCTATGGTTCGTCATCAGTTTGTTGAGAGGAACGATCAGTTCCTCCAGTACCGACTAATCTTTGACAGACGATGCACCTATCACGTCGCTCTCCCTGCTTCTACTTTCTTTGACTTTCAGGCAAAAGGAAGATATGTTATTACCAGAGAGGAGGCAGATGAGTACGAGAGGAGAGCGGAGGCCGCTCGTCGCCACGCTGCAGCTCAGGAGGCGATAGCCGCTGCATCGCAGTACGACCCCAACTATTACTATGGATATCAGCCAAGCCAACCATGGCCATAGACCAACTTAGGCCAAAAGCCTAAGCTTGGGGGAGTATGTATTTCCCACCGACATTACATTCATGTTCACACACTCATTGCTAGATGTCGGTGCTCATACTTTTTCATTGTATCATCCATGCTAGTTTATTTTCCTTTTCATGCTTTCTTGTTGTGTGTTTAATAAACCTTAAGAAATGCCAAAAAAAATTAGTTGTAGCTTTTTATTAGTTTACTTTCCATGCTTGTAGTAGTAATTAAAAAGAAAACCCAAAAAGATTTCCTGCTCTTCTTTTGCTTGTTGGGAGCTTTCCCTTGTAAATATTTTTATTTCTTTTCTTTTCTTTGGGGGTCGATAGGAGAAGACCAAAATTAAATTGTTGAAGTGGCTCTTATTTGCATTATTGTTGATCTGACAAAAGAGCCCATATTGCCTTGTCTTCTCCTGCTTATTGAATGCTTGCAGATTCCGGCTTAGTCCAATGCACGTGCACTATTATTATTATTCACATTGTTCGGTCGTGCAAGTGAAAGGCAATTATGACGATATATGATGGGCTGACTGAGATGAGAAAAGCTGGTGTGAACTTGACCTCTTTTGTTTTTGTAAATATGATTAGTTCATCGTTCCTGATTCAGCCTATTATGAATAAACATGTTTGCAATGACAACTAGAGATCATAGTTTCTTGTGTCGTGCTTGATTAGCTATGAGTCATAATGGGTTACCTTGCGTGCCAACATGCTATTAAAATGGTTGTGATGTGGTATGATAGGGTGGTATCCTCCTCTGAATGATTTAAGTGACTTGACTTGGCACATGTTCATACATGTAGTTGAAACAAAATCAACATAGCCTTCGCGATATTTATGTTCATGGTGGATTATATCCTACTCATACTTGCATTCATTGTTGATTAATTTTAATGCATGTTCATGACTGTTGTCGCTCTCTAGCTGGTTGCTTCCCAGTCTTTTGCTAGCCTTCACCTGTACTAAGCGGGAATACTGCTTGTGCATTCAATCACATAAACCCCAAAGTTATTCCACATGAGTCCACTATACCTTCCTATATGCGGTATCTACCTGGCGTTCCAAGTAAATTTGTATGTGCCAAACTCTAAACCTTCAAATAAATATCCAGTTTTGTATGCTCGAATAGCTCATGTATCAACTAGGGCTGTCTGTATCTTCCATGTTAGGGTTGTGTGTATCTTCCATGTTCAAGTACAACTCTCTATGCCTTCTTTTTATTTTCTGTTATTTGTATTAAATAAAATAAAAATAAGTATTTCCCGTCTGTTATCTGAATATCCGTGCAATATAAAAATACCCCGAAAATAGAAGTTCTCCAAATGCCCTGAAATTTAAATATGATTTTTTCTGGAATATTTGAGAATATCTGGAACTTAGAACACAGCAGGGGGATCGACCACCTAGCCACGAGGGTGGAGGCCGCGCCCTACCCCCCTGGGCGCACCCCCTACCTCGTGGGCCCACGGTGGACCTCCTCCACTTATTCCTTGTCATTGCCGGGTTGCTTCAACTAATGGCCTTAGGTATCAATGTCGATGGCATTAATCCTTTCGGGGAGCAGAACAGCAACCACCATTTCCATTCCATAGCTGTAAAAGTTCTTCAACTAATGGCCTTAGGTATCAATGTCGTTGCCGGGTTGCTTAGGGCCTTGGATGAGAACTGGCATCATAATGAACTTCCGCTTCATGCACATCCAAGGAGGAAGGTTATACATACATAGAGTCACGGGCCAGGTGTTGTGATTGCTGCTCTGCTCCCCGAAAGGATTAATGCCATCCGCGCTTAAACCAAACCATACGTTCCTTGGGTCACCTGCAAACTCAGCCCAGTACTTTCTCTTGATTTTTCTCCACCATGACCCGTCAGCGGGTGCTCTCAACTTCCCGCCTTTCTTACGGTCCTCTCTGTGCCATCGCATCAACTTGCCATGCTCTTTATTTCTGAACAGACGTTTCAACCGTGGTATTATAGGAGCATACCACATCACCTTCGCAGGAACCCTCTTCCTGGGGGGCTCGCCGTCAACATCACCATGGTCATCTCGTCTGATCTTATACCGCAATGCACCGCATACCGGGCATGCGTTCAAATCCTCGTATGCACCGCCGTATAGGATGCAATCATTAGGGCATGCATGTATCTTCAACCTCCAATCCTAGAGGGCATACGGCCTTCTTTGTTGCGTACGTACTTTCGGGCAATTCGTTATCGTTTGGAAGCTTCTTCTTCAATATTTTCAGTAGCTTCTCAAATCATTTGTCAGACACAGCATTCTCTGCCTTCCACTGCAGCAATTCCAGTACGGTAGCGAGCTTTGTGTTGCCATCTTCGCAATTGGGGTACAACCCTTTTTTGTGATCCTCTAACATGCGATCGAACTTCAGCTTCTCCTTTTGACTTTCGCACTATGTCCTTGCATCGACAATGACCCGACGAAGATCATCATCATCGGGCACATCGTCTGGATCCTCTTGATCTTCAGCAGCTTCCCCCATTGCAGCATCACGGTATTCAGGGGGCACATAGTTGTCATCGTCCTCTTCTTCTTCGTTGTCTTCCATCACAACCCCTATTTCTCCGTGCTTCATCCAAACATTATAGTGTGGCATGAAACCCTTATAAAGCAGGTGGGTGTGAAGGATTTTCCGGTTAGAGTAAGACTTCGTATTCCCACATATAGGGCATGGACAACACATAAAACCATTCTGCTTATTTGCCTTAGCCACTTTGAGAAAATTATGCACGCCCTTGATCTACTCAGAGGTGTGTCTGTCATTATACATCCATTGCCGGTTCATCTGCGTGCATTATATATAATTATGTGTGTTAAAAGTAAGAAAATTGGAAAAGTATCTATCTAAAGTAAGAATTGTTTTTCTTTCAGAAAGAAGATAAGAACAAGAGGCTCACCATGGTGCTGCCGACAACGAGATCAGCGCGGGCGATCAACGGCGGTGAAGACGGGGACGGGACGTGACGGGCCGCTAAACCTATGCAAAACTCGGGGAAAATGGAGCTTGGAGGTCGAGCTTCGAGAGGAGAAAACTTAACTAGCGTGGCTCGGGCATTCCATCGAACACCTCATGTGCATAGGAGGTGAGCTAGAGCACCCAAATGCCCTCCCCTCGTCAGCCAAAAAATAGAGCACTGTGGAGTGCTCTGCTCGCCGGGGAGGGGGTATATATAGGCAACTCATTTGTCCCGGTTCGTGGATGGAACCGGGACTAAAGGACCCCCTTATATCCCGGTTTGAGCCACGAACTGGGACCAATGTATGTGGGCCAGGAGTGAGGCCCATTGGTCCCGGTTCGTGCCTAGAACCGGGACAAATGGGTCCAGACGAACTGGGACCAATGCCCACGAGGCCCCGACCAGCCCCCTGGGCTCACGAACCGGGACGTATGCCCCCATGGGTCCCGGTTCGTGGCTGAACTAATGGGCTGGCCAGGCCCCAACCAAAGCCTTGTTTTCTACTAGTGTTACCAGCAACGTCTTACTTTGATTCGGTGCTATTGTTGGATGAAGCGGACCGGACCGACATTACATGACCGCGTTCACGAGACTGGTTCTACAGACGTGCTTCGCACACAGGTGGCTAGTGGGTGTCAGTTTCTCTAACTTTAGTTGAATCGAGTTTGACTACGTCCGGTCCTTGTTGAAGGTTAAAAAAGCACACTTGACGAAAAATCGTTGTGGTTTTGATGCGTAGGTAAGAACGGTTCTTTCTAGAAGCCCGTAGCAGCCACGTAAAACTTGCAACAACAAATTAGAGGACGTCTAACTTGTTTTTGCAGGGCTTGTTGTGATGTGATATGGTCAAGACATGACGAGATATAAATTGTTGTATGAGATGATCATGTTTTGTAACCATTTTCGGCAACTGGCAGGAGCCTTATGGTTGTCGCTTTATTGTATGAAATGCAATCGCCATGTAATTTCTTTACTTTATCACTAAGCGGTAGCGATAGTCGTAGAAGCAATAGTTGGAGAGATGACAACGATGCTACGATGGAGATCAAGGTGTCAAGCCGGTGACGATGGTGATCATGACTGTGCTTTGGAGATGGAAATCAAAGGCACAAGATGATGATGGCCATACCATATCACTTATTTTGATTGCATGTTATGTTTATCTTTCATGCATCTTATTTTGCTTAGTATGGCAGTAGCATTAGAAGATGATCTCTCACTGAATTTCAAGGTATAAGTGTTCTCCATGAGTATGCACTGTTGCTACAGTTCATCGTGTCGAGAAACCATATGATGATTGGGTGTGATAAGCTCTACGTTCACATACAACAGGTGCAAGCCAGTTTTGCACACATAGATAATACTCGGGTTAAACTTAACGAGCGTAGCATATGCAGATATGGCCTCGGAACACTGAGACCGAAAGGTCGAACGTGAATCATATAGTACATATGATCAACATAGTGATGTTCACCGTTGAAAACTACTCCATCTCACGTGATGATCGGACATGGTTTAGTTGATATGGATCACGTGATCATTTAGATGACTAGAGAGATGTTTATCTAAGTGGGAGTTCTTAAGTAATATGATTAATTGAACTTTAATTTATCATGAACTTAGTACCTGATAATATTTTGCATGTCTATGTTGTTGTAGATCAATGGCCCATGCTACCGTTCCTTTGAATTTTAATGCATTCCTAGAGAGAGCTAAGTTGAAAGATGATGGTAGCAACTACACGGACTGGGTCCGTAACTTGAGGATTATCCTCATTGCTGCACAGAATAATTACATCCTGGAAGCACCGCTAGGTGCAAGACCCACCACAGGAGCAACTCCGGACGTTATGAACGTCTAGCAGAGCAAAGCTGATGACTACTCGAATAGTTCAGTGTGCCATGCTTTACGACTTATAATGGGGACTTCAACGACGTTTTGCACTTCATGGAGCATATGAGATGTTCCAGGAGTTGAAGTTAATATTTCAAGCAATTGCCCGAATTGAGAGATATGAAGTCTCCAATAAGTTCTATGTTGGGGAACGTAGCAGAATTTTAAAATTTTCTACGCATCACCAAGATCAATCTATGGAGTCATCTAGCAACGAGGGAGAGGGGAGTGCATCTACATACCCTTGTAGATCGCGCGCGGAAGCGTTCAAGAGAACGGGGTTGATGGAGTCGTACTCGTCGTGATCCAAATCACCGATGACCTAGCGCCGAACGGACGGCACCTCCGCATTCAACACACGTACGGTTGGCAATACGTCTCCTCCAACTTGATCCAGCAAGGGGGAAGGAGAGGTTGATGAAGATCCAGCAGCACGACGGCGTGGTGGTGGAAGCAACGGCGATCTCGGCAGGGCCTTGCCAAGCTTAGCGAGAGGGAGAGGGAGGCGCCAGGGGCTGGGGTGCGGCTGCCCTCCCTCCCCCCACTATATATAGGACCCCTAGGGGGCACCGGCCCTAGGAGATGGGATCTCCAAGGGGGGGGCGGCGGCCAAGGGGGGTGGCTTGCCCCCCAAGCCAAGTGGGGCGCCCCCCACCCCTAGGGTTTCCAACCCTAGGCGCAGGGGGAGGCTCAAAGGGGGCGCACCAGCCCACTAGGGGCTGGTTCCCCTCCCACTTCAGCCCATGGGGCCCTCCGGGATAGGTGGCCCCACCCGGTGGACCCCCGGGACCCTTCCGGTGGTCGTTACAATACCGATTACCCCCGAAACTTTCCCGATGGCCGAAACCTGACTTCCTATATATAAATCTTCACCTCCGGACCATTCCGGAACTCCTTGTGACGTCCGCGATCTCATCCGGGACTCCGAACAACTTTCGGGTTACCGTATACTAATATCTCAACAACCCTAGCATCACCGAACCTTAAGTGTGTAGACCCTACGGGTTCGGGAGACACGCAGACATGATCGAGACGACTCTTCGGTCAATAACCAACAGTGGGATCTGGATACCCATGTTGGCTCCCACATGCTCCTCAATGATCTCATCGGATGAACCACGATGTCGAGGATTCAATCAATCCCGTATACAATTCCCTTTGCCAATCGGTACGTTACTTGCCCGAGACTCGATCGTCGGTATCGCAATACCTCATTCAATCTCGTTACCGGCAAGTCACTTTACTCGTACCGCATTGCATGATCCCGTGATCAACCACTTGGTCACATTTAGCTCATTATGATGATGCATTATCGAGTGAGCCCAGAGATACCTCTCCGTCATACGAAGTGACAAATCCTAGTCTCGATTCGTGCCAACCCAACAGACACTTTTGGAGATACCCGTAGTGCACCTTTATAGTCACCCAGTTACGTTGTGACGTTTGGCACACCCAAAGCACTCCTACGGTATCCGGGAGTTGCACAATCACATGGTCTAAGGAGATGATACTTGACATTCGAAAAAGCTATAACGAACGAACTACACGATCTTTGAGCTATGCTTAGGATTGGGTCTTGTCCATCACATCATTCTCCTAATGATGTGATCCCGTTATCAATGACATCTAATGTCCATAGTCAGCAACCATGACTATCTTTTGATCAATGAGCTAGTCAACTAGAGGCTCACTAGTGCCGGGGTTTCTGATCCACGGGCACCTATGGGACCGGCGGACCGGGTCCCTTTTGGTTCGGCGGGGGGCAGAGGTTGCGCAAAGAGTAGATCGAGGCGAAGCACGCGGGCGGTTAGTCGTGCGAAGGGCAAATCGAGGTGAAGCACGCGAGCGATTTACCCAGGTTCGGGCTGCACAGATGCGTAAAACCCTACTCCTGCTTTGTGGTTTGGTATTGATTTCTAGCTCAGGAGCGCGGAGTGCTACAGTACACGCCGGCGGCTCACAAGACTGAGCGCGGGTGTGGGGAAGTGGCTTCCTCCCGAAGGCTCTCAAAATGGCCGACCCCCCTCTACGTTGCACACGGGCCTCCTTTTATACTCAAGGGGTTACCGACATAGAGCAACGGGGGCCAAGGGCAAAAATGGAAAGGGTGCCGTAGTAGGGGCAGCTAGGAGCTGTAGCAGGCATAGCTACCCGCTACAGTGCTATCATACCTAACCCTGACGGCAGGGGACAAGGGCATTAAATGCCCGTCTGTGTCGCCTAAACAGTACCGAAAGGGGCTTGCTAGAGACGGCACCGTTTGCCATGATGGTTATCTCGTCAGCGCCTGCTCGCCACCTCGCACCCCTAGCTGCGCGACCTCCTGCCACGTGTGCTTGGGAGGGGCCCCCAGAGCGACACGTGGTGGTTGTGCTGGAGCGCGGTCTTGTCGCGCCCGGGAGCTTGTCGCCCACCGGGTCTTGCCGGGGCGCGCGGCGCGCCGCAGCAAGTTCCTTGGAATGCCTTGGCTGGCCTTCCCGGCAAGCGCCTCTTGCCGGGGCCTTGGGACGCTTCTAATGGCCTTCTCGGCAAGCTCCTCTTGCCGGGGTCTTGCCTTCTTCCCGGCAAGCTCCTCTTGTCGGGGTCTTGTCTTGAGTACTTTGTTCTTGAATGGTCTTCAGAGGGACCACGGAGGATCTTGGCGGTGACCTGGCGGGCCTTGCCACGGGACGCTGCGACTGCCCGTGCACAAGTTCGGGGTACTAAGGGTACCCCTACTTTAGTACACCGACAGGAGCCCCCGGGCCTGGGCCAGACACGGTGCCGAGCGCTGTTGGGTCAGGCCCAAAACAGTGCACGGGCACGCGCGGCCTAGGTCACGCTGCACGTCCCTCTGCTTCCACCACGCCCTCCCCGAACGGCACGCATCAGATGCGGCGTCGTGGGAGAGGTCGTGGGGTTT
>NC_041390.1:620294071-620335779 GCF_002162155.2 Triticum dicoccoides | reverse complement strand
GGGCCACTCGCCCGTTGCCGTTCCCAATCTCAGAAATCTCCGCCGCTTCCTCGCCTCCCCAAAGCAGAGAGAAAGAGAGAGCAGCGCTTCGCCCCCCACCGCTGCCAGCACCACCAACGCCGTCGACCCCCTCCACTGCTTCCGCCATGGCTCCGAAAGCCGACAGGGGGAAGACCGTGAAGACGACCGAGGCGCAGCGGCTCGCGGCGCTGCGGAAGACGCGGGCCGTTTTCCCCCCTAGGCTCGGCGCGAAGGAGCTGAGGGCGGACTATTCTCTGTTCTGGTCGGCGGAGACGCGCGCGCATCCACGCACAAGGGTTCTCCCCGCCGCAACCTGTAAGACTGCTCCAAATGGGTATGCCTTCTTCGCGTTGTTCTTCTATTGCGGGCTCTGCCCGCCCTTCTCTGATTTCTTCTGCGACATCATGAACACCTATGGATTCGACCTCCTCGACTTCACCCCCAATGCCGTTCTGACGATGGCAGTTTTCGCGCATCTCTGCGAAAACTTTGTCGGAGTTCTTCCCAACGTAGCCCTCTTCCGCCATTTCTTCACTCCTCGAGTAGAGAGAGGAGAGCCTCTATCCGGCGGGATCGCCTGGATCTCGAGGACCGGCAAGAAGGAGACCTATCTGGAGGGAGAGTTCCGCGGCAAGTGGGAGGAGTGGAGGGCTGATTGGTGCTGGATTGTCGAGGAGAGTCCGCAGCCTTTCACCGCCCGGCGCCAAACCCCGGTGGCGCGCGGCGACGACTGGAGCGACCTGGCCCCGGAGGACGACAGGCTGGAGATCGCCGTTACCAGGATCCTGCGCCTGCGGAATGCCGGGCTCATTGTCGGCGCGGTTGGCGCAGACTTCCTCCGCCGCCGCATCGCCCCCCTGCAAGAGCGGGGGAGGCCAACTTGGGAGTTCAAGAACGCGGCAGACATTATGAGGCTGCGGCCAGGCCTCAACTACAACTTCACAGTTCTGGAGCTCCACGCGATGCTGCAGGAGCTGTTCAGATATGACCCCCAGCATCCCGAGGTGTTCAGGTTGCCGGGGGGCGTCGTGCCATTGTGCAACAACTCCGCGCTCGACCGCATCCGTGCAATGATGCCGGAATGCGACTCGCACGGGATTGTGCCAACTTGGCGGGAGCCTGCCGACGAGGTCGTGCATCAGTTCTTCGACGACTTGGTGGAAGTGGCAGTTCGTGCCGACGAGAAGGACGGCCTTACCCGCGACACCACCGACGCGGAGATGGCGCGCATCGCCACCAGGCTGGAGGAGGCGGCAGAAGCCGCGGGCGAGTTTGGGTTCACCACCGCGGAAGCAGACGCGGCAGAAGTGGCGAGCTGTGGCGAGCAAGGGGAGCCTGCCGGCAAGGAGGGACTTGCCGGGCAAGACGCCGAGCCGGGCGAGCCTGCCAAAGATACGGGAAGCTCGCGGCAAATCGACTCCTCTTCCTCCTTGCCTCCGGACAGCCCACCACAAGCAGAGCCCCCAACGCCGCCCAGAAGGCGTCTCCGCAAGGTTGGCAACGAGGCGGAGCGGCAAGCGGGTCAACAGTCGCCACGCCGCGTGACGCGCTCGACCACGGCAAACACCGTTGCCGCGGGAGCGCCTCATGCTACGACGGCAACTGGAGCGGGGTCCAGCCGAACCACCGCTTCGGTCCCTGCCGCTTCCCGTGCCGCGCCGATAGCCGGAGCAGGGTCTTCTCAGACCGCCACCACTGCTCCCACTAAGCGGCCAAGGGAAGCTTCTCCTCCGCCTCCTCGCTCTGGGAGCGCGCCGGGCTTTGACTTCTCCGCGCCGAGCTCCGACGAGGAGGATGAAGAAGAGTAAGCTTCTCTTGCTGCACTCGCATTTCTTCGGTTTTTGCTGTTGTTCTTGTTTCTCAATTGCTTTTCCCTGAACCTGCTCCTTTTTAGGACTCTGGCCCAGAGAGCGGCAAAGAGAGCTAAGGCCCCGGTGGTCATCATCGAGGACGTGCCCACTGCGACAACAGGTGGCGCGCCCGAGACAACCTTGCCGGACCTGGCGACTTTCCTCCATGGCAGCCCCCAGCGTAAGTGTGTGAACTATTTGCCACGGTGAGGCGCGCATGGGTACTTGTCTTTGCTGATATCTGCTTGTTGCCTTGTGTAGGAGCAGAGCAGCCTCACCAGGAGCGTCCGGAGACAGCCCCTGGCATGCCATCTGCTTCAACTACGCCGCCCAGGGAAAATTCTCCGGCAAGAGATTCTCCGGCAGGGGGTGGCTCTCCGGCAAGGGGAAGCTCTCCGCCAAGGGACGGCACCAGCATCCCCCCAGCGGCAGAGACCATGGCCACCGAGCCCAGCACAGGTAATCTTCTTGCTTTAAAACTTCCCTTGGGTTCTTCTTCTTCTGATCTTCTTGAGTTTTTGGCTGGATCTTGTTTGACTCTTCCCCCCTTTGCCGGCCATCAGATCCATCCGCTATGGAGCGGATGGAAACAGAGGTCGCCGCCGACGAAGCTGCCGGCGCTGGGGACGCCGCCGGCGCCGAGGCCGCCAAGGCCGGCGCCGCAGCAACTAGCGAGGAATCTGGCGATCGTACAGACGGCCCTGAGGCCGCAGGAGCGCCAGGCGCTACGCCGACCGCCGACCCATCCGCCGAAGCCGCGGCGCCAAGCACCGAGGAGCCCCAGCCGAGCGCTTACTTGAAGGCCGGCAAAGGCGTCTTCATCAACCTCCCCTGGGCTTCGAGCTCCAGGGCGCCGGTCGAGGGGGAGATCTTCGACGGAGAAGTGCTTGCCTCCGCGGGGTTGAAGCTGGTCGACGCGCCAAGCAGCAGCAGCGACGAGCCCGAGGAGGAGCGGCTTCTGCGCAGGTTGATGTCGCTCTACCGCACGCGACAAGCCAAGCTGGAGTCCCGCGAGGCGCTTGTCACGAAGGCGGGAGCAGACATTGAGAAGCGCGCAGAAGAGCTCGCGGGTTTCCACCAGGAAGCCGTCCGATCCTTGGCAGAGGAGCGGGAGCAGCTCGCCGAAGCACGGAAGGCCTTTCTCCTCGAGAAGGCCGAAGCCGAGGAGCTGCAGCGACTTGCCGCCGTGAAGCTAGCCGCGGAGGAGGGCGAGCAGGCGCAGCGGAAGGTCAACCTCGACGCTCACGAGGAGGAGCTTGCCGCGCGCGAGGAGAAGCTGGGCGGCGCCCTCAAGCAAGCGGAGGACGCTGCCGCCGCTGCCGAGGCCGCCAAAAAGGTGCTGGAGATGAAGGTGGTGCAGCTGGAGGCTGACCGCAAAGCATATGGCGAAGAGCTCAGCGCCGCCAAGGACTCCAATGCCGCCCTCGAGTCGAGGCTGGTCGCTTTGACCAAGGCGCTGGATGGCGCCAAGGAGCGGGAGGCGGCCCTGAAGAAGGAGATCGATGCCGACAAGGCGTTGCTGGAGAGTGCTGCCACCACCCAAAACGCCTTTAGGGATACGGTGGAGCACTGGACGGAGTGCCTCATGAACGCCGCCGGGGACATCGATAAGGAGCTGGCGCAGCTGGGGGTGGAGGACTTCGGGTACTCCTCCGACGAGAACCTCCAACCTAGCGCCAAGCTCACTATGTTCTTCCAAGGCGTGGCGACGGCGCTCCAGTGGCTCTGGGATGAGATCCCGAAGCGGCTGGCCGACGAGTCGCGCGAGATCTGTGCGGGAGCCCTTCAGAAGGTGTTGATGAAGGTGGCCTTCCGCAATCCAGGCCTCCGCCTCCACAACGTCCTCAGATCCTTGCCGCCTGATATCGATCAGGAAGAGCTCAAGGCCCTTGTCGCACCCATTATGGACAAGGTGAGCGGGATCAAGAGGGTCGAGGGCGACCGCGTCGACTAGGCCGCCGGCTTCCTTCTTTCCTTGTCGCTGCTAGCTATGTCATAGAAAACATTTATTAGAGCTGTGACAAGCTATTTTGTAATATAACTTTCTTCTGGGTAGCCATTGCAATGTTATTCCCTTTACTTGATTCCTCCCTTTGTATGTTTTTGCCCTACGCTTTTAGGGAACTTGCCGGTGCAGGCATCCGAACCGCGAGCGCTGGGCGCGGAACTGGCGGTGCCGCTACCGGCAAGAAACCTTGTCGCAGCCAGTTGCAGCTCACTTAAGTTGCTGAGCGGGGCTCGAAGCAAAGTAAGGGCGCGGCTAGTTAAGCAACTAGCCGCAGCTAACTTACGTTGTTGAGCAGGCTCAAAACAATGCAAGGGCGCGGCTAGTGTAGCAACTAGCCGCAGCTCACCTAATGTTGTTGAGCGAGCTCGAAACAACACAAGGGCGCAGCCAGCTACGAGTTGGCTCCTCCGCGCACAGGTTTCCCATACAAAGTGCAGTCGTTCAAGGGAGATAACTTAAAATTTAAAAAATTTGGCTGCTCAAACTTTGGCAACTTAGCTTTTTTGTCGTTTGCTTCCCGGCAAGACGGAATTCTTGAACGACGCCTGGTCCATACCCTTTTCTTCTCCCTTCCCCCCTGGCAAACTTGTGGGCGAGGGAACCTTTCTTTCCTTGGAAGAAAAGAAAGAAGAGAAAATAAAGATATAGAGCCTTGCGGCTCGTTATCGCTTACCGTGGGGTTGGTGCTGCGCAAATGTCAGATCATATATGCCAGAAAATAGAAAGCATAAAATCGACAAAATGTGCGGAGCACGCGAGCTCTGCTGCGCACGGGATCTGCGCCCGGCTTTGTACAAAGGATCACATGCAACTGCGGCAAGACTTTGTACAAAGAAGTGGTTGCCGGACAGGGTCCGACAACCGCGCCTTACGGGTAAAACTTACGAAGATGCTCGATGCTCCAGGAATTACTCACTGGGATGCTATCTTCGGTCCCAAGGCGGACAGCGCCGGGCCCTGTGACTCGTTTCACCCGGTAAGGGCCTTCCCACTTCGGCGTCAACTTTGTGTGTTTTTACCCCACGCTTTTAGGGAACTTGCCGGCGCAGGCACCAGGGTCGCGAGCGCTGAGTGCGGAATGTCAGCAGGCTGCTGGCGGTGCCGCTACCGGCAAGAAACCTTGTCGCAGCTAGCTGCAGCTCACTTAAGTTGCTGAGCGGGGCTCGAAGCAAAGTAAGGGCGCGGCTAGTTAAGCAACTAGCCGCAGCTAACTTACGTTGTTGAGCAGGCTCAAAACAATGCAAGGGCGCGGCTAGTGTAGCAACTAGCCGCAGCTCACCTAATGTTGTTGAGCGAGCTCGAAACAACGCAAGGGCGCAGCCAGCTACGAGTTGGCTCCTCCGCGCACAGGCTTTCCACACAAAGTGCGGCCGTCCAGGGGAGATAACTCAAAAATTAGAGATCTGGTTGCTCAGGCTTTGGCAACTTATCTGTTCTGGGTGTGTTGACATGCATGGTGGTCTTGGGCGCTCCGAGATCCACCAGCTCGATCTTGATCCAGCAAGTGCATGGTACCGTGAGTACCATGACGTTGCCGGTACCGCGCCTCCTGAGATGGGCGCGGAGCATGCACGGACGCCGAGGTCTTGGAGTGCGCCCGGTCGTTGTGGGAGCCGGTCACGCCGCCGATGGGCAGCGCGGCCTTGCCCTGGGACCTGGCAGCACCGTGGGTTCCCTCGTCGATGCGTGCCCTTCCGCCGGCGCCTGCCCCACCATCCGTTTGCTCCGGCGGTGGGTGGCTCAGCGCGGACGGAGCAGCTGCCTCCGAAACTTTCTTCTTCGGCGGCATGTTGATGAAGATGGTGAAGATCGATGAAGAAGATGAAGATCTAGCCCGCAAGAACGCCGGATCTGATTCACACAACTTCGACGCCCCCTACCTGGCGCGCCAGAGATGCCGGGGTTTCTGATCCACGGACACCTATGGGACCGGCGGACCGGGTCCCTTTTGGTTCGGCGGGGGGCGGAGGTTGCGCAAAGAGCAGATCGAGGCGAGGCACGCGGGCGGTTGGTCGTGCGAAGGGCAAATCGAGGCGAAGCACGCGAGCGATTTACCCAGGTTCAGGCCGCACGGATGCGTAAAACCCTACTCCTGCTTTGTGGTTTGGTATTGATTTCTAGCTCGGGAGCGCGGAGTGCTACAGTACACGCCGGCGGCTCGCAAGACTGAGCGCGGGTGTGGGGAAGTGGCTTCCTCCCGAAGGCTCTCAAAATGGTCGAACCCCCTCTACGTTGCACACGGGCCTCCTTTTATACTCAAGGGGTTACCGACATAGAGCAACGGGGGCCAAGGGCAAAAATGGAAAGGGTGCCGTAGTAGGGGCAGCTAGGAGCTGTAGCAGGCACAGCTACCCGCTACAGTGCTATCATACCTAACCCTGACGGCAGGGGACAAGGGCATTAAATGCCCGTCTGTGTCGCCTAAACAATACCGAAAGGGGCTTGCTAGAGACGGCACCGTTTGCCACGATGGTTATCTCGTCAGCGCCTGCTCGCCACCTCGCACCCCTAGCTGCGCGACCTCCTGCCACGTGTGCTTGGGAGGGGCCCCCAGAGCGACATGTGGTGGTTGTGCTGGAGCGCGGGCTTGGAGAGGCGGTTTGCCGCGGCAAGCGCCTTGCCGCGGTTGTTGTCTTGTCGCGCCCGGGAGATTGTCGCCCACCGGGTCTCGCCGGGGCGCGCGGCGCGCCGCGGCAAGTTCCTTGGAATGCCTTGGATGGCCTTCCCGGCAAGCGCCTCTTGCCGGGGCCTTGGGACGCTTCTGATGGCCTTCCCGGCAAGCTCCTCTTGCCGGGGTCTTGCCTTCTTCCCGGCAAGCTCCTCTTGCCGGGGTCTTGTCTTGAGTACTTTGTTCTTGAATGGTCTTCAGAGGGACCACGGAGGATCTTGGCGGTGACCTGGCGGGCCTTGCCGCGGGATGCTGCGACTGCCCGTGCACAAGTTCGGGGTACTAAGGGTACCCCTACTGTAGTACACCGACAACTAGGGACGTGTTGTGGTCTATGTATTCACACATGTATTATGATTTTCGGATAACACGATTATAGCATGAACAATAGACAATTATCATGAACAAGGAAATATAATAATAACCATTTTATTATTGCCTCTAGGGCATATTTCCAATAGTCTCCCACTTGCACTAGAGTCAATAATCTAGTTACATTGTGATGAATCGAACACCCATAGAGTTCTGGTGTTGATCATGTTTTGCTCTAGGGAGAGGTTTAGTCAATGGATCTGCCACATTCAGGTCCGTATGTACTTTACAAATCTCTATGTCTCCATTTTGAACACTTTCACGAATGGAGTTGAAGCGACGCTTGATATGCCTGGTCTTCCTGTGAAACCTGGGATCCTTGGCAAGGGCAATAGCTCCAGTGTTGTCACAGAAGAGAGTCATCGGTCCTGACGCATTGGGTATGACTCCTAGGTCGGTAATGAACTCCTTCACCCAGACTGCTTCGTGTGCTGCCTCCGAGGCTGCCATGTACTCCGCTTCACATGTAGATCCCGCCACAACGCTTTGCTTGCAATTGCACCAGCTTACTACCCCACCATTCAAAATATACACGTATCCGGTTTGTGACTTAGAGTCATCCAGATCTGTGTCGAAGCTAGCATCGACGTAACCCTTTACGACGAGCTCGTCGTCACCTCCATAAACGAGAAACATATCCTTAGTCCTCTTCAGGTACTTCAGGATATTCTTGACCGCTGTCCAGTGTTCCATGCCGGGATTACTTTGTTACCTTCCTACCAAACTTACGGCAAGGTTTACATCAGGTCTGGTACACAACATAGCATACTTGATAGACCCTATGGCCGAGGCATAGGGGACGACACTCATCTTTTCCCTATCTTCTGCCGTGGTCGGGCATTGAGCCGTGCTCAATCTCGTACCTTGCAATACAGGCAAGAACCCCTTCTTTGACTGATCCATATTGAACTTCTTCAATATCTTGTCAAGGTACGTACTCTATGAAAGACCAATAAGGCGTCTCAATCTATCTCTATAGATCTTGATGCCTAATATGTAAGCAGCTTCTCCAAGATCCTTCATTGAAAAACACTTGTTCAAGTAAACCTTTATGCTTTCCAAGAATTCTATATCATTTCCCATCAACAGTATGTCATCCACATACAATATGAGAAATGCTACAGAGCTCCCACTCACTTTCTTGTAAATGTAGGCTTCTCTATAAGTCTACGTAAACCCAAACGCTTTGATCATCTCATCAAAACGAATGTTCCAACTCCGAGATGCTTGCACCAACCCATAGATCAAGCATTGGAGCTTGCACACCTTGTCAGCATTCTTAGGATCGACAAAACCTTCCGGCTGCATCATATACAATTCTTCCTTAAGGAAACCATTAAGGAATGCCGTTTTGACGTCCATTTGCCATATATCATAATCATAGAATGCGGCAATTGCTAACATGATTCGGACGGACTTCATGGCTTCCAGCCATTTGTCGGAATCTGGGCCCGCCATCGCTTCATAGTTCGAAGGTTCACCGTTGTCTAACAACATGATTTCCAAGACAGGGTTGTCATACCACTCTGGTGCGGAACATGTCCTTGTGGACCTACGAAGTTCAGTAGCAACTTGATCTGAAGTTCCATGATCATCATCATTAACTTCCTCTCTAGTCGGTGCAGGCACCTCAGGAACATTTTCTTGAGCTGCGCCACTCTCCGGTTCAAGAGGCAACACTTCATCTTGTTCTACTTTCCTCCCACTTACTTCTTTCGAGAGAAACTCTTTCTCTAGAAAGGATCCATTCTTGGCAACAAAGATCTTGCCTTCGGATCTGAGGTAGAAGGTATACCCACTATTTTCTTTAGAGTATCCTATGAAGACGCATTTTTCCGACTTGGGTTCGAGCTTTTCAGGTTGAAGTTTCTTGACATAAGCATCGCATCCCCAAACTTTTAGAAACAACAGCTTAGGTTTCTTCCCAAACCATAATTCATACGGTATCGTCTCAACGGATTTCGACGGAGCCCTATTTAAGGTGAATGCGGCAGTCTCTAAAGCATAGCCCCAAAATGACAGCGGTAGATCGGTAAGAGACATCATAGATCGCACCATATCCAATAGAGTGCGATTGCGACGTTCGGACACACCATTACGCTGAGGTGTTCCAGGCGGCGTGAGTTGTGAAACTATTCCACATTTCCTTAAGTGTGTGCCAAATTCGTGACTCAAGTATTTTCCCCCACGATCTGATCGCAAGAACTTGATTTTTTCTGTCACGTTGATTCTCAACCTTACTCTGAAATTCCTTGAACTTTTCAAAGGTCTCAGACTTGTGTTTCATTAAGTAGACATACCCATATCTACTCAAGTCATCAGTGAGGGTGAGAACATAACGATAGTGTAGGATCGAAAGTATGTCTAGAGGGGGCTGATTAGACTACTTGACCAAATAAAAACTTAACCTTTTCCCAATTTTAGTTCTTGGTAGATTTTAGCTAATTTAGGACAAGTCAAGCAATCATCACATAATTCAAGTAAGCATGCAAAGAGTATATAGGCAGCGGAAAGTAAAGCATGCAACTTGCAAGAATGTAACGGGAAGGGTTTGGAGAATTCAAACGCAATTGGAGACACGGATGTTGTCGTGGATCTAAGTCTGACAGTAGAGTGGGGGTAGGTATGGAGAGGCAAGGTTCTAGCTATGGAGAGGTTGTAAACACAAGAGATGTACGAGTTCAGGCCCTTCTCGGAGGAAGTAAAAGCCCTATGTCTCGGAGCCCGGAGGCGGTCGAGTGGATTATGTGTATATGGATTACAGGGTGCCGAACCCTTCTGCCTGTGGAGGGGGGTGGCTTATATAGAGTGCGCCAGGACCCCAGCCAACCCACGTAATGAAGGGTTTAAGGTACATTAAGTCCGGGGCGTTACTGGTAACGCCCCACATAAAGTGTCTTTACTATCATAAAGTCTACTTAATTATAGACCGTTGCAGTGCAGAGTGCCTCTTGACCTTCCGGTGGTCGAGTGAGTCTTCGTGGTCGAGTCCTTCAAGTCAGTCGAGTGAGTCCCTCGTAGGTCGACTGGAAGGTGATCTCTTCTAAGGGTGTCCTTGGGCAGGGTACTTAGATCAGGTCTGTGACCCTACCCTAGGTACACGACTCCATCATTAGCCCCCGAATGGATTGAGGCTTGAGTGATGAAGGAGTTGATGCTGTTTCTGATTAGCCTCTGCATACTGGTCGTGCGTTGTTTTGAACCAAAAAATCTCTTTGTTGATAGTGAACAACCTTTCTTCAGTCGACTCGATCCATTCTTTTCCTTCGTCGAGTGATCTTTTGGACTTCGCCGATTTCCGAGCGACGGATCGCAGGAAATCCCGCGTTTGGCAGACCGATCTGCCGTTCGCGGATTCCGCGGGATGCGAAATTTGGGGAAGCGCGCAAAGCGGGGCGGACCGCGGTGTTCCGACGAGACAGGGCATAGACACCTCGATTCCCGCGCCGCTTTTTTCGCCACGTATCGCGTCCACGTAACTGTTCAGGATATGATTAGATCGATCGGGCCCACCTGTCATCCACTCGGAAGGGATCTTATAAATGCGCCCGGCGAGGGTTTTTTGAACAGTGCCTCAGCATTCTCTCTCTGCTCCCTTCGTCTCCGCCCAACGCGCTCGCTCTCGCCTCCGCACAACTTCCCCTCGCGCGTCCCGCCGGCAGCCATGGTCAAGGAGAAGACGGCGGCATTGGAACGTGCGAAGAAGGCGTCAGCGACAGAGAAGGCGAAGGGGAGATCCACCAGTCGTGGCGGGTCTTCGTCTAGATCTCGCCTGCCGAAAGGCTGGGTCCAGGGAGATTGGATCCAGTCGACCATCACGGAGAAGGATCTCCTCGACATGGCCAACGAGGGCCTGATCCCTCATGGAGTTGCGAGGCTTCCGGGGAAAGAGTGGCAGCCCCAGCCGGAAGAGGGTGAGTGTGTGCTTCTGGCTACCCATGTCGACCGCGGATTTCTTTGCCGCCGAGCATTTTCTTCCGTGGTTTCTTGAACTTCTTTGGAGCGCAACTCCACCACTTCACCCCGAATTCTATCGCCTATCTTGCCGCGTTTGTGTCCATGTGTGAGAGTTTTCTGGGTTGTCGACCGCACTGGGGCTTGTTCAAGCACATATTCACGTGTCGCTCTCAGACCGTGAAGAAGGCGAGCCCAGGCGACGAAAAAACCCGAGTCGTCCAAATGTGTGGGGGTCTGGGGATCCAGGTGAGGAACAAGAGCACCTTACCAGCCATGACATTTCCCGAGTCAGTCAGAGGCTGGCAGTCGACCTGGTTCTACTGCCAGGATCAGTCGACGCCGGGGCAGTCGAGTGGACTCCCTCAGTTCACCATGGGCCGAGTGAATAAGCCCTCCTCTCTGAAGGTGATTCCGGAGGAGAAAGCTGACGTGAAGATGCTGATGGAGCGTGTAGTTCAGTTGGTTCGGGAGGGAGTGACGGGTATGGATCTCCTGGAGGTTTTTCTTAGGCGTCGTATCCAGCCTCTTCAGTTCCGGAGCCATTGCATGTGGTTGTACTGCGGGACTGAGGATGTGACTCGGGTCAATCCAGAAGCAGTCGACGATGCCACTCTGGAAAGGTGGATGGCTGCTGTTACTGGGAACAAGGATAACCCTCGCGGAGCCAGAAGGATTCCACCACTCGACCACCACAGTGATCCAGACAATGTATGTCTGCTCCACTTCCCATTGTATTCTTGTCACATCTATTTCTGTTTTCTCTGCCGATCGGTCGACTGATCTTTGTCTTGATGTCTATCAGGTCCTCACTGAGTTGTACTCGATGCCCAATGGAGCACAGGCTCCGACTGAGGAGGGAGAAGCGAGCGGGGGTGAGAGTCAGGAGGAGGAGTGGGACTCGGACGCCGCTGAGGATGATGACGATGACGATGACGATGATGATGACGATGAGGAGGACGAAGAAGAGGAGGAGGAGGAGGTCGCACCACCGCGCTCGGAAAGGCGGTCGAAGCTTGTCCATGACCCTGCGACTGAACATGGCAAGGGGGTTGCGACTGTTACACAGTCGACCAAGCGCCCTCGGACCACCTCTCCGGCGCCGACTGAAAAGGCGTTGAAGCAGCCCAGGGCGGCCTCGTCAAAGCCGACCAAGCTCCTGCCGAAGATGAAGGTGTCCATCCCCACCATATCAGGGTAATCATGCTGCTTAAGTCTTCTTGTTTTGTGCGAACTTTATCTCTGGTTGGCGCTGGAGTTAGTCAACTGATTCTTTGGAATTGCAGTGCTTCTACTTCTGAGACCTCAGCCCGGGCTGACGACCATGAGATGGAGGACGCAGCAACCTCAAAACCTGGTACTATACTCTTAACACAGTTTCTAGTCGACTGACTCATGATCTCTAATTCTGATTCTTTTCTGTAGCTCCATCCAATGTTGTTATCACTCTCCCTGATGATGATGAAGATGAGGAACCGCTGAAGCACAGAAGGAGTAGGAAAGCATCTGCCGGCAGGGTGCCCTAGGATGTGACGGTGCCTGAGACTCTGGTCGCAGAGGAGGAGAACACCACTCGACACACTGTGTCCTTCGCAGATCCACTGACGAGTGCTCTGCAGCCCTCCCTCTTCACGACGCACCACGTCCCAGAGGACCAAGCTGGCGCCGCGAAGGAGGCGATACGCCAGGCAGGGATCATGATGGAGCAGTTGAAGACCATCCGGGATGCGAGCCAGGCAGCTTACGATGCCAGTTCCGCCCTTCAAAGCAATGTTCAGGTCAGTCGACCACCGCTTGTTCTGTTAGGATATGCCATCAAAAACTTTTCTTTCAAGAATTTATAGTAATCACCCACTGGGTGTGTCGATTTAAACTCCGTGTTAGCGGGGGCACGCTGAGTGCACCCGCTGGGTGTAGTCCCCAAGGCTAAGGTCGACTGCTGGCAGTCGGCCTTAGGCTTTATAAGTTCAGTCTTTCCGTCATTCGACTATAGCGAATGGATTTCGCAAACCGGTGGGGGCACGCTGAGTGCACCCACTGGGTGTAGTCCCCAAGGCTAAGGTCGACTGCTGGCAGTCGGCCTTAGACTTTATAAGTTCAGTCTTTCCGTCATTCGACTATGGCGAATGGATTTCGCAAACCGGTGGGGGCACGCTGAGTGCACCCACTGGGTGTAGTCCCCGAGACTGTAGTCGACTGCTTGCAGTCGATTACAGTCTTAAAGAATACATCTTGTTTTTTTTTTGAGGTCGACTGGTCGACTCTGTCTTCAATAGGATTAGTGGGGGCACGCTGAGTGCACCCACTGGGTGTAGTCCCCGAGACTACGGTCGAATGCTTGTATTCGGCTGTAGTCTTAGAAACGCATGATTTTTCCTGTTCCACTCGGAAGTGAATTATCTTTGACATTTAGTCGATTGATTCTTCGCAGAGATCCTGTGACCTTGCGGCTCGCTACACTGAGCTGGAAAACAAGCACATTCAGCTCGAGCTGGATTTGAAGCTGGCTCAGGAGAATCTGACGAAGGCAAAGGAGGAGACCAAAGGTATGTTTGGTGAGACCTCGACGACTGCTTTTTCCCTTTATTTGTTTCAAAATCTGATCTTGCTGTAACTTGCAGGTAAGGTGAAGGAGGCCCAACAGAAAAAAGACCTTGAACTAGCTGAGAAGATCAAGCTTGCTGACGAGAAGTTAGCTTCAGTCACCAAGCTTGAACAAGAAAATACCAATCTGAAAGCTGCTCTTGGGAAGAAAAATGATCTGGAGGCCTTCCTGAGTGGTCTTGCCAAGAAGCTGTTCCTTATGCTTGAAGGTAAACCTTTATGCTCAACAATCATTTTCAACTGTAATTTTTCCATTCGACCATTGCCTTGACTCGGTGATCGCCCTTGCAGAATTTTGTCAAGACTTTGAAGAAGAGACTAGCTGGCTGGAACCAAACCTTGACCCCGTCAATTCTCCGGTGAACGACGAAGTTGCTATGAATGTTTTCCGACTGGAGTCCCGTGTTGCAGCTGTCGTGGACTATCTTGCAAGGCTGAAGGTCGCCACATCTCGCATCGACTCAACGCTCTGGCCCAGGGAGACACTCCAGCACGACCTCGAGTCGCTGATGGCTCGCTTGAACACGGTCCCTGGTCGAGTGGAGGAGTGGAAAAAGTCCTCGGCTCGGTGCGGTGCAGATGTTGCTCTATGTCTGGCCCGAGTCCACTGCAAAGATGCGCGAGAAGACAAGCTGGCGGCCCTCCGGGTGGCCAACACCAAGAAACACGACTTCAGGTCCTTTATGGAAACTTTCATTGCTGCTGCCACTCGGATCGCAAATGGAATTGATCTTGATGAGTTTGTTGCACCTTCCAGCCCTCCAAAGGAGGGGTAAAAAACTTCTTTTAAGCTCGACGCTTTAAATTTGCCTCGGTATGCCGAGTGGGGTTGTAATCGATAAACCTTAACAGGCTTAGCGCCTGAGCACTTTCGGTTCCTTTAGGTATCGTTCCGAACTTGAATTTGATGTTTGAACATGATTGCTTTTGGCTTGAAATGTCTTTTGCAGGTTCAAAGCAAGACGCTCACTGAAGTCGACTTATTCCTTAATCCACTTAGGCGAGCACTGGGCTGCAGCTAAGCCCCCGAGTGAGAGGTTTGCTCTTCACTCGGTAGGATTTCTATATCTTAGGCGAGCATTGGGCTGCAGCTAAGCCCCCGAGTGAGAGGTTTGCTCTTCACTCGGTAGGATTTCTATATCTTAGGCGAGCACTGGGCTACAGCTAAGTCCCCGAGTGAGAGGTTTGCTCTTCACTCGGTAGGATTTTTATATCTTAGGCGAGCACCGGGCTGCAGCTAAGCCCCCGAGTGAGAGGTTTGCTCTTCACTCGGTAGGATTTTTATATCTTAGGCGAGCACTGGGCTGCAGCTAAGCCCCCGAGTGAGAGGTTTGCTCTTCACTCGGTAGGATTTCTATATCTTAGGCGAGCACTTGGACTGCAGCTAAGCCTCCGAGTGGAAGTCTGGCTTACCACTCGGTAGGATTTTTATAACTTAGGCGAGTACTTGGACTGTAGCTAAGCCTCCGAGTGGAAGTCTGGCTTACCACTCGGTAGGATTTTATTTAATCTTAGGCGAGCACTGGGCTGCAGCTAAGCCCCCGAGTGAGAGGTTTGCTCTTCACTCGGTAGGATTTTTATATCTTAGGCGAGCACTGGGCTGCAGCTAAGCCCCCGAGTGAGAGGTTTGCTCTTCACTCGGTAGGATTTTTATATCTTAGGCGAGCACTTGGACTGCAGCTAAGCCCCCGAGTGAGAGGTTTGCTCTTCACTCGGTAGGATTTTTTATATCTTAGGCGAGCACTTGGACTGCAGCTAAGCCCCTGAGTGAGAGGTTTGCTCTTCACTCGGTAGGATTTTGATAACTTAGGCGAGTACTTGGACTGCAGCTAAGCCTCCGAGTGGAAGTCTGGCTTACCACTCGGTAGGATTTTTATAACTTAGGCGAGTACTTGGACTGCAGCTAAGCCTCCGAGTGGGAGTCTGGCTCACCACTCGGTAAGGATTTTTACAAACTTAGGCGAAACAGATTCGCGGCTAAGCCTCCGAGTGGGAGTCTGGCTCACCACTCGGTAAGGATTTTTACAAACTTAGGCGAAACGGATTCGCGGCTAAGTCACCCACTGAGGGAAAAATTTTATTGGACAAAATAAAAGGTGACAAAAATTATGGAGGAACTATGACACTATTATTTTGAAATCCATGAACTACAGGAGTACTGTATTGCAACTCATCCGAGTGATAAACTTAAGTGTAAAATGGGCGGAGTAGTTCCGCGTTCCAAGCTCGGGGCTCGTCGATATTATGTTCGACGTTGTAAAGACGGTACGCCCCATTGTGGAGAACTTTGGTGACGATGAAGGGCCCTTCCCAAGAAGGAGCAAGCTTGTGATGTTTCTTCTGATCCACTCGGAGAACTAAATCTCCTTCCTGGAAGGCTCGACCCCTCACATTTCTGGCGTGGAAACGACGCAAATCTTGTTGGTAGATGGTCGATCGGATCAGAGCCATCTCCCTTTCTTCCTCTAAAAGGTCGACTGCGTCCTGCCGCGCTTGTTCAGCTTCTGCTTCGTTGTAGATCTCAACTCGAGGAGCATTGTGGAGAAGATCACTCGGCAAGACTGCTTCAGCTCCGTACACCAAGAAGAATGGAGTTCTTCCGGTCGATCGATTAGGTGTGGTCCACAGTCCCCAAAGCACCGAGGGAAGTTCATCGACCCACGCTCCAGCTGCATGCTTGAGATCATGCATCAGTCGGGGTTTCAATCCCTTGAGAATCAGGCCATTGGCTCACTCTGCTTGTCCATTCGTCTGCGGATGGGCGACTGAAGCGTAGTCGACTCGTGTGCCTTGAGAGTTGCAGAAGTCCCTGAATTCCTCCGAGTCAAAGTTCGACCCATTATCCGTAATGATGCTGTGTGGGACTCCATATCTGAATATCAGTTCTCTGATGAAGCTAACAATAGTACCAGCATCAAGGTTCTTGATTGGTTTAGCCTCAATCCACTTGGTGAACTTGTCGACTGCCACCAGTACATGCGTGAAGCCACTTCGACCTGTTCTCAAAGGACCGACCATGTCCAACCCCCATACTGCGAAAGGCCAGACGAGTGGAATGGTCTTCAGAGCTGATGCAGGCTTGTGCGACATATTCGAGTAGAACTGACATCCCTCGCACTTATCCACTATTTCCTTTGCCATCTCATTCGCCTTTGGCCAGTAAAATCCGGCTCGGTATGCTTTGGCCACGATGGTCCGAGAGGACGCATGATGACCACAGGTCCCCGAGTGGATATCATTAAGGATGATTCGACCTTCTTCTGGTGTTATGCACTTCTGACCAACTCCAGTTGCGCTTTCTCTATATAACTGTCCTTTGATTACGGTGAAGGCTTTAGATCGACGGACGATCTGTCGAGCCTCTTCCTCATCCTCCGGAAGCTCTTTTCTCAGGATATACGCGATATACGGAACTGTCCAGTCGGGAATGACCACCAAGACCTCCATGACCAAGTCGACCACTGCTGGGACTTCAACCTCAGTCGGATCTGTGGCACTCTTGGGATGTGGAGCTTCTTCGGTGAAAGGATCTTCTTTGACTGACGGAGTGTGTATATGCTCCAAGAACACACCACTCGGAATGGCTCCTCTCTTGGAACCTATCTTTGCTAGATCATCAGCTGCTTGATTTTTCAGTCGGGGTATATGATGGAGCTCTAACCCCTCAAACTTCTTTTCCAGCTTCCTCACTGCACTGCAGTATCCAGTCATGGCTGGGCTTCTCACGTCCCACTCCTTCATCACTTGGTTGACCACTAAATTTGAATCGCCATAGACCATCAGGCGACGGACGCCGAGTGAAATGGCCATGCGCAATCCGTATAAGAGGGCCTCATACTCCGCCTCATTGTTGGAGGAATCAAAGTGAATCTGGAGCACATATCTGAGCTTATCTCCTCTGGGGGAAACCAGGACAACCCCAGCACCGGAACCATTCAACATCTTAGAGCCATCAAAAAACATGGTCCAATGCTCCGAGTGAACTTCAGTCGGCTACTGCTGTTCAATCCACTCGGCGAGGAAATCTGCTATTGCCTGGGACTTAATGGCTTTCTTTGCCTCAAACTTGATATCAAGGGGAAGAAGTTCAATCGCCCATTTCGCCACTCGACCAGTTGCATCTCTATTGTGCAAAATCTCTGATAGTGGAGCGTCGCTGACGACTGTGATGGAATGATCAGAGAAATAATGAGCAACCTTCTTTGTGGTCATGTATATTCCATACACAAGCTTCTGATAATGAGGATATCTCTGCTTGGATGGAGTCAAGACTTCAGACAAATAATACACTGGGCGCTGAACTTTGAAAGCTTTTCCTTCCTCTTCCCGCTCGACCGTAAGCACTGTACTGACGACTTGTCCTGTGGATGCGATATAAAGCAACAGAGGCTCTTTGCTGATTGGAGCAGCAAGCACCGGCTGGGTGGAGAGTAGAGCTTTTAGCTCGGCAAACGCTGCATCAGCTTCTGGAGTCCACTCGAACTTGTCTGCCTTCTTCATCAGTCGGTAAAGAGGCAATGCCTTTTCACCGAGTCGTGAGATGAATCGACTTAATGCGGCCAAGCATCCAGTAGGCTTCTGGACATCGTGCACTCGCACAGGGCGTTTCATTCGGAGAATAGTGCCGATCTTTTCTGGATTAGCGTCGATCCCTCGCTCGGAAACGAGAAAAACCGAGTAACTTGCCACCAGGAACTCCGAATGTGCACTTTGATGGATTGAGCTTGATATCATACCTTCTGAGGTTGGCAAATGTTTCAGCGAGGTCAGCGAGCAGGTCGGAACCTTTTCGTGACTTGACGACGATATCATCCATATACGCTTCCACATTCCGACTGATTTGAGTGAGTAGACACTTCTGAATCATTCGCATAAATGTGGCTCTGGCATTCTTGAGGCCGAATGGCATGGTGATATAGCAGAAGCACCCGAATGGACTGATGAAAACTGTTTTTACCTCGTCGGGTCCGTACAGACGGATCTGGTGGTACCCGGAGTAGGCGTCTAGAAAAGACAATCTCTCGCATCCCGCGGTCGAGTCAACAATTTGATCTATGCGAGGGAGAGGAAAATGATCTTTCGGGCAGGCCCGGTTGATGTGCTTGAAATCAATGCACATTCGGAGTGATTTGTCCTTCTTAGGAACCATGACGACATTAGCGAGCCACTCGGAGTGGTATATCTCTCGGATAAATCCTGCCGCCAACAGTCGAGCCACTTCCTCACCAATGGCTTTTCTCTTCTGGACGGCGGACCGCCGAAGATGCTCTTTGACTGGTTTTGCTGATGAGTCAACTCTTAGGCGATGCTCAGCCAGTCCCCTGGGAACACCTGGCATGTCAGCGGGCTTCCATGCAAAAATGTCCCAGTTCTCACGGAGGAACTGGATGAGCGCTTCTTTCTATTTCGGGTCGAGTGTTGTGGAGATGTGGGTCGGAGCTGCATCAGGGTCGGTCGGGTGAATGTGAACAGGCTTCGTCTCACCGGACGACTGAAATGCAGATTCTGTGGCGGGTTTCTTGGATCGCAGCAAATCACTCGGATCTGCGTTTTGCTTGTATTCTTCGAACTCGACCGCTGTCACCTGGGAATCAGCAATCTTTGAGCCCTTCTGAAAGCACTCTTCTGCCTTTTTCCGATCACCGGTGATAGTGATCACTCCTTTGGGGCCGGGCATCTTCAATTTGAGGTACACGTAACATGGTCGAGCCATGAACCGTGCATAAGCTGGTCTCCCCAAAATGGTGTGATATGCACTCTGAAAATCCACGACCTCAAACGTCAACTTCTCTTTGCGAAAATGTTTCGAATCACCAAACACCACGTCCAGAGCTATTTGGCCGAGTGACTCGGCTTTCTTCCCTGGTATAACTCCATGAAAGCTCATGTTACTGGTGCTCAGTCGGGACATCGGAATGCCCATTCCTTTCAGTGTGTCTGCATACAGCAAATTCAGCCCGCTACCACCGTCCATCAGCACTTTTGTCAGTCGAGTGCCTTCGACAACTGGATCGACCACCAAAGCTTGCCTCCCAGGGGTGGCAATATGAGTCGGGTGATCATATTGGTCAAATGTGATGGGTGTTTGGGACCATTTCAGATAATTTGCTTTTGCTGGGGTAACCATGTTCACCTCGCGGTTAATGACTTTCAATCGACTCTTGCTTTCCACATCTGCAAAGATCATCAGAGTGGAGTTGACATGCGGATATCCTTCCTCACTGTCCTCCTTGTCTTCGGCCTTGTACGACTCCTTTTCCTTGTCTTTAGACTGTTTTCCTTGAAACTGCTGGATCAGGAGTCGACATTGGCGAGTGGTATGCTTTGGGTAAATGATATTCCCCTCTTCGTCTTTCTTCGTGTGGATGTGACACGGCATATCCATCACGTCGTTCCCTTCTTTATCCTTTACCTTCTTAGGGTTCCAGGATCCTTTTGGTTTCCCTTTAAACTTTCCATGAGCCACGGCCAGAGCCTCTCCAGGAGCTGCCGGTTCAGCCTTCCGCTTCTGTTTCCGACTGGTGTTTCCCTTCTCCGACTGGCTCGGCTTGTGCTTGCCGCTTCGGAGTCGGTCTTCTTCTTCGCCGTTGGCATACTTGGTAGCAATTTCCATCATCCGACTCAAGGTCATGTCTCCGGTTCGACCAAATTTTAAACTCAATTCTCTGTTCTTGACGCCATCCTTGAAGGCGCAGACTGCCTGATGATCAGACACATTCTCCATAGTATGCTGCAAAGTGATCCATCTCTGAATATACTCCCTGAGAGTCTCATTGGTCTTCTGCACACAGACTTGCAGCTCCGTCAATTCAGCCGGTCGCTTGCAAGTTCCTTCAAACGTTCTGACAAACACTCGGGACAGATCTTCCCAAGTGTAAATACTGCTAGGAGGTAACTGATTCAACCACGCTCTGGCAGAACCTTCCAACATGAGGGGCAAATGCTTCATGGCCACCTCGTCATTCCCGCCACCAATCTGAACTGCCACTCGGTAGTCCTCAAGCCAAGTTTCAGGCTTAGACTCACCGGTGAACTTGCTGACTCCTGTTGCCAACCTGAAATTGGGAGGAATCACTGCGGCTCTGATAGCTCTGCTGAAACATTCCGGACCAGAAACGTGCACTCGACTGCTCGTGGGCGCATCTCTGTCGAGTCCACCTCGATGGGCTCTGTTCCGGTCGACCAAGCCTTGCACGATAATGGATCGCGTGTCGAAGCCTGGTTCTCTGGGGTCGACTGGAACTCTTCGCCCCGCACTGAGCTGACGTCTGTCATCTTGCTGCCGAGGAGCGTAAGACCCACCCCTCGGAGGGGAAGTGGGCACTCGACGCCTATCATCTCGGTCGTGTCGGTCTCCATATTGGTCTCGCCGATTCTCGCGCCCTTCACGCCGCGGAGGCGATCTGGGACTGTGAGCCGACTGAACCGTATTCGCAGCGACGGATCGACTGTGAATTCTGTTGCGCGACTGCGACACGGCTGAATTCTGATCTCCTGCTGCCCGAAGCAGATCCCTGATCTGCATCAAGCCTCTGCCAGCTTCCGACTGAGAGGGCTGGATGGACTCTGCTATACGGGTCGCAGCTGCTAAATTCTGGATTGGGGTTCGATATACCTGAGTCGGCGGGAAGAGTTGACGTCGATTGGCGTCGGGAACTCGTTGCCGCGCGCGCTCGTCGAGTGCTCGCTGAAGATTCTCCAGGCGAGCGCGTTCGGCCAAATTGGCCAAACGTGCCTCCTCCAAGGCGCGAGCCTTGGGGGTTTCTCCTGCGATGGGAGTATGCAGGGCATCCATGTTCCTGCGGCGAAGTTCCTCTCTTTGCAGAGAGTCGAGTGGCCCGGGCTGGTACTCTTCGTGGTCTCGTGCGGGGTCGCCTCCGTCGCCTGCCCCACCATCACGGGCGAAGCCAGGGGGGCTGCGAGGCCCGTCGACCATCAGGATTTCCGCCGCTGGATCACTGCTATCGCATTCGGATGCAGTCTCTACGGAGCCAGTCGACAGATCGAACAGGCCGTAGAGAGATTCGTCGGGCTCGATTGCCGCAACTTGGGTGGTGGCCGTCTGGCGAGCCACTGCGTGTCTCACCCACTGCTGAAGCCTCGACCGACCCGAGCGCTTGCGCTGGCGGGAGACCGGGAGGGTGGTCGATAGGGAAGTCGACCGATATGGGGTCGATGGTTGCCACAGCAGAACGCCGCGGACACATGCGCGAAAATGCGTCGCACCGCGGACGGGGAGCGCATCGACGTCGAGTGGAGCCTCCTGGGGCCAGGCGGAGTCGTCGGCGATGAAGGTGAGAGCACCGAGACGAATCTCTCGACCCTCGACCAAAACTCCAGCAGCTACCATGATGAAAATACTCGGAAGAATCGCAACTTCTCCACAAAATCGCTAAAACACCCGCCCCACGGTGGGCGCCAACTGTCGTGGATCTAAGTCTGACGGTAGAGTGGGGGTAGGTATGGAGAGGCAAGGTTCTAGCTATGGAGAGGTTGTAAACACAAGAGATGTACGAGTTCAGGCCCTTCTCGGAGGAAGTAAAAGCCCTACGTCTCGGAGCCCGGAGGCGGTCGAGTGAATTATGTGTATATGGATTACAGGGTGCCGACCCCTTCTGCCTATGGAGGGGGGTGGCTTATATAGAGTGCGCCAGGACCCCAGCCAACCCACGTAATGAAGGGTTTAAGGTACATTAAGTCCGGGGCGTTACTGGTAACGCCCCACATAAAGTGTCTTTATTATCATAAAGTCTACTTAATTATAGACCATTGCAGTGCAGAGTGCCTCTTGACCTTCCGGTGGTCGAGTGAGTCTTCGTGGTCGAGTCCTTCAAGTCAGTCGAGTGAGTCCCTCGTAGGTCGACTGGAAGGTGATCTCTTCTAAGGGTGTCCTTGGGCAGGGTACTTAAATCAGGTCTGTGACCCTACCCTAGGTACACGACTCCATTAGATGTTTTTCCCGTGGTTCGGATAGGTGGTGCTATCCTACATCCACGTTGATGGAGACTTCAACCCACGAAGGGTAACGGTTGCGCGAGTCCACACAGGGCTCCACCCAAGGGTAACGGTTGCGCGAGTCCACATAGGGCTCCACCCACGAAGGGTCCACGAAGAAGCAACCACCCACAAAGGGTCCACGAAGAAGCAACCTTGTCTATCCCACCATGGCCATCGCCCACACAGGACTTGCCTCACTAGCGGTAGATCTTCACGAAGTAGGCGATCTCCTTGCCCTTACAAACTCCTTGGTTCAACTCCACAATCTTGTCGGAGGCTCCCAAGTGACACCTAGCCAATCTAGGAGACACCACTCTCCAAGAAGTAACAAATGGTGTGTAGGTAATGAACTCCTTGCTCTTGTGCTTCAAATGATAGTCTCCCCAACAATCAACTCTCTCTCATAGGATTTGGATTTGGATTTGGTGGAAAGAAGAGTTGAGTGGAAAGCAACTTGGGAAGGCTAGAGATCAAGATTCATATGGTAGGAATGGAATGTCTTGGTCTCAACACATGAGTAGGTGGTTCTCTCTCAAAACATATGAGTTGGAATGGTGTATGTGTTCTGATAGCTCTCTCTTCGAATGAAGAGGAGGTGGAGGGGTATATATAGCCTCCACACAAAATCCAACCGTTACACAGTTTCCCAATCTCGGTGGGACCGAATCAATAAACTCGGTCGGACCGAAAATGTAAACCTAGTGACCGTTAGAGATTTTCGGTGGGACTGACATGCAACTCGGTAGGACCGATATGGTTAGGGTTTGGGCATAACGTAATCTCGGTGAGACCAATTACACAAACTCGGTGAGACTGAATTTGGTAATTAGCTAACCAGAGAGTTGGTCAGGCAAACTCGGTGGGACCGATTTGCTCTTTCGGTGAGACCGAAAAGTTACAAAGGGGAAACACTGAATTTACATTGCAATCTCGGTGGGACCGATTCGCTCTTTCGGTGAGACCGAAAAGTTACGAGAGGGAAACAGAGAGTTTGCAACCCCATCTCGGTGAGACCGAGATCCCTATCGGTAGGACCGAATTGCTAGGGTTTGGCAGTGGCTTATGACAAATGAAAACTCGGTGGTGCCGGATAGGAAGAATCGGTAGGACCGAGTTTGGCTTAGGGTTTAGGTCATATGTGGATATGGGAAAGTAGTTGAGGGTTTTGGAGCATATCACTAAGCACATGAAGCAAGAGGCTCATTAGCAACACCTCATCCCTCCTTGATAGTATTGGCTTTTCCTAAAGACTCAATGTGATCTTGGATCACTAAAATATAAAATGAAGAGTCTTGAGCTTTTGAGCTTGAGCCAATCCTTTTTCCTTATCATTTTGAGGGTTCCACTTTCACATCCATGCCATGCCAATCATTGAGCTTTCCTGAAATAATCATCTTGGAATAGCATTAGCTCAATGAGCTATATGTTGTTATGAATTACCAAAACCACCTAGGGATAGTTGCACTTTCAATCTCCCCCTTTTTGGTAATTGACGACAACATATAGATCAAAGCTTCAACAAATGATAATAAGCATCATATATATCGTCGCTTTGAGAAGTATGTGATAAGTAAGAGCTCCCCCTAAATTTGTGCATATTTAAAATTTGCTTTAGACTGCAAATGCACAAAGAGTTAGAGTCATGGGTTACTCTTCCATGTCACATACATCTTGGTGGAGCGCTTAAAATGATAAGAATGAAATACATGCACTCATCACCAAGAATAGTGAATGATCACACAAGATAGATAGGATAATAGCATTAAGCAAGCATTAAGTGTAGCTTATGATCAAACACATGATCATCAATGTCTCACAAGCATAGTATCTCAAGCACTCAAAAGCAAACAAGTTCGAAAAACCACAAAATAAAGCAAGAGAGAAAAGCAACACTCTCTCTCTCTCGAAGCCTATGATCTATACATCTTCTCCCCCTTTGGCAACAAGTTACCAAAAAGTTCCTAGAAAATTCATAGTGCTAGATCGACGCTCAGGCTTGATCTTCTGGTGGTGGTGGAGTCCGGATCACTCCAAGGACGAAAGCTTCGGTAGATGCTGAAGTAGACGCTGGAGTTGGAGCTGAAGTAGATGCTGGAGCTGGTGGAACTGAGGCTGTGGCTGGTGCTGAGGTGGTGGCTCTTGTGTCAGCAACTGGCACGGCAGACGACCTCGGACCTCTTGGCACTCTGGCAAAGGCATGAGTGGTAGTCCTGCCTCTCCTCTCCTGCATATCATCTTGGAGCTGCTCCACTACAGACTGAATCTCTGTTACCTTGACATCCAAGTCATAGAACTTTTGTTCCATGATTCTCTCTAGGCTTGCCTGGTTTTGAGTTAGGGTGGCTAGTCCTTTCTCAATCCGCAGGGTGGATGCAATCAGATAACCAAGCTGCTCTTGTTTGGTCTTCAAGAAATATTCAGATGCCTCCTCTTGAGTAGGCATCTTGGCAGCTTTCTCCTTCCTCGCCTTCTCCTTCTTTGCGTATGCTTGGGCAGATGATGGCTCGTTCTCAGTCATAACAACTTGATTGTCCTCAAAATCTGGACGGATGGGCAAATGTTCCTTGTCCAATAAGTATATGCCCGTGCCCATCTTGGAGTTGATGAGCTCCTGAATTTGAGGGGCATATCCGCAACTCCTCTTCTGATCTGCTGCAGTCCTCTTGATTGTTTCCACTATGAGGCTCATCACCTTGAACTTTTGGGGCACATCAAACACATGTAGCAAGTTGATAGCATGGCCTCTGATCATCTTGTGATCTCCAGACTTGGGCAGTAAGGTGTGCCTTAGTATCCAATTGATCGTAGGCAGACCTGACAGAAGATAATGCACTGAGCCAAACTTGAAAGTATCAAGTGCTTCATTTGGGATCTCCTTGTACATATTGGACATTGAGTTGTGGTCCATCTTCTTCTTGGCATATATGTCCATGTCATCATCATGCTCCTCTGGGGCATTAATCAACTTTGCCCATTCCTTAATAGTGGATTGGTACCTCGTACCCTCAGACATCCATGTGATCCTCCCATCTGGATAAAAGTGAGCTGTGGAGTAGAACTGCATGATGAGTTCCTCGTTCCACTTTGTGAGCTTCTGCCCAACAAAGTCCTCTACTCCACACGCCTTGAAGCTGTCCTGAACTCCTGGGTAGTACTCTTCATTGTCCTTAATGTATTGCCAATCAACCCATCTCATATCACAGACTATTGGCTTCTTATCAAGCAAAATAGTCTCATAGAAATCCTGCTGCTCCTTGGTGAGAAACCTGTAGTCAACTGATGTCCTTCTCCTTGAAGCATATGGGTCTGCTTCTCTCCACTTCCTCAGCCCTGAATCTCTCCTGAGCTTCATGTCCTCAGCCACAAGATGAGCATCGTTGTGGTCTGGGATCTTGGGCTTTAGCTTTCTCAGAATTTGCTCTTCATCCTCTTCTTCAGCAACAGTCTCAGGCACTGGGGCCTTGTTCTTCTTAGCTGCAGGAATGCTTCTTGTGTTCCTCTTTGGCTTTGGCTTTGGAGCTGGCTTGGCCTTGGAAGCAGCCCCCCCTGATTTTATGGCATCTCCCATTAGCTTGGGTGCCTTGGGTGCTGGTGCAGCTACCTCTTCTTCTTCTTCCTCTTCCATGATGGAAGCTTTGCCAAGCACTCTAGCCACAGTCTTCTTCACCCTTTCCTTTCTTTTCTTGCCCTCAGCTGCAACTGGCTCTATGGGCTTCTCAGTTGACATTCTGGCCTTTAACATTGGCTGCCTGCCTGCTGGCCTTTTGACTTTGAGCCCTGGCTTTGTGCCTTGAGCTGGCTCAACTCTCTTGGAAGTGGCCTCTTCCTCTGCCACATAGTCCTCATCTTCGGAATCTGAAGTCCTCTTCTTCCTCTGTCTCGTGGTAGCCTTTGGCAAATTGCTTGGAGTGCTCCTGCTGCCTTCATCAGAAGAGCTGGAGGGACTAGTGCCCTCACTCATGTGCACCTGCTGCTCTGACATGTTTTGGCTATCACTTTGATTAGACATGCTGCAAACTGACTGCTGACCCTGTGAATAGTTTATAGATGAGATAGAGTGGATGAGCATCACAAAATGCAGAGATTTTTGCAAAAGAATGATCCAAAAACTTAGTTTTAGTTTCCCACTGAAATCATCTCGGATCTACCGATTTTCAAACTCGGTGATACCGAAGCAGTTTTGGAACCTAAACTAGTGAACTCGGTAGGACCGAGTCACAGTTCGGTGGAACTGAGACTGCTAGGGTTTCACAGAGTTCCAAAATCGGTCACACCGATAAGTAATTCTCGGTCATACCGAGTCTCACTTGTGCAATGGCATAAGCCAAATCGGTGGGACCGAGTTTTTCAACTCGGTGGGTCCGAGATGGTTTCGGCGGAAACCTAACCCTAAAATTTTCGAATCAAAGCTAATCTACAGGCGCATTGACTGGATAGGAGTGTTTCAATCGTGGCAAGAATCATGAAGAACACAATGTGCTAGGAATCGGACGGGGAATAGCACTGTGATCAAGTCCATACCCTAGTTCGGCGGAGACTTGCTACGGCGGCAACAGCGGGGCAGAATTCCCGTTGACGGTGACAGAGACCAGCGACTGGAGGCGGCTGGCGGCGAGAAGACGATTCGGAGACCACGTTGGCAGAGCAGGCTATCGCGCGGGCGAAGGGGTTCGGAGAAATTTCCAAATTTTGCCCGTGACTATATATAGCCCGACCCTGTCGGTGTGACCGAGTGAAACAACTCGGTGGCACCAAGATTCATAACTGCAAGCAGTTACTGAAACTCGGTGTGACCGAAATGTTCAAATCGGTTGCATTGAGATCAAAAACCTAGATCAACTTAATGATCTCGGTAGGACCGAAAGTGGAGTATCGGTCAGACCGAGAATCATAAAGAGGTTTTGGAAGTTTAAGTCTATGACGAATCGGGGACTCCGAGCGCTCCTCACACAGAGTGGTTCGAATCTGACTTGATCAAATTTTGTGATGCATCATGAATAGAGTTTGAGACGAGAAAAGCATAGATAGCTAGAGGAGGTTCTTAGGCATTCTTGTCCATCCACTTGGCAAAAGAAGATAAAACCAAACAATCAAAACAACAAGTGGATGTCCTCGAATGAGTAAAATATGCAACCAGCATGCTCACACAATAAGATGGCAAATGAAATATGTGGCAAGGCATGCACAACCAATTCTAGCATCTATCAAGCAATTTGCGATGACAAGGTCATCTATATATGAGTATATTGACTTAGGAGTCAAGTGAGAACACTTGATCATAGGTTATACTCATCGTTTAAGCTCAAGTGGGGTTACCACTTTTACATAAAGCATTGTTTTGTTCACATCTTTAGAGTTGCTTTAGCTCAAGTCTTAGAGTAAAGCTCCCCCTAGATGTGATATCCCCCCTAAGAGGGATGAACTAACCTTGGGTTTTGTCGATGATGACTTCATGTAGATGTTGAAGATGTGGATGCTCAATGTTGATGTAGATCACTTGGAGCTATCCATTTGAGTGAATTGCACTTTCAACACCTACATGGGTTAGTCCCACAAGGAACAAACAAGGATATCCATAGACATAGAGTGATGCACACAAAAGATGATGTCCATGAAAACTTTTAGGTTACCTTGTCCCTTGTCTTACCAACAAGAGGGTTTGTGACTCCTTGAACTAGTGCACGATGTGGAGGTTGATTGCACTTGTTCTTGCCAAAATGATGAGAGTGAAGTATGTTGGCGGAGTCACCCTCAAGAACTCTCTAGTTCTTCTTCTTTTGGATCCACATCATCTTGATGGGAATCCTTGGAGTTGTAGTCGTACTTGATGAAGTGGAACTTGAAGTAGTCTTGGGAATCCACTTGACTAAGGTCTTTGGAGCTTCTTCAAATGCATCAATTTCCTCTTGAAGCTTGTCCTTGCCTTTTTGCTTGTAGTCTTGTGGTGGAAGATCATCTTGAGCTTGTGTCCCCTTGAAAGAAGTCTTCTCTTGTTGAGGGACAAACTTTGTCTTGGGGTATTGATCTTCTTCCCACTCAACTCCATTGGCATTGAACTTTCGTTCAAAACCAACACCTTGATTCTTCCGGTGCATTCCTTGCTTGCGCACAGTTTCCTCGAATTTCTTACTCCCGGCAAGGCTTTTGTACACTCCTTTCTCTATAATTCCCTTCAATAAACTATTTTCTTGCTCAAGTGTAACTTGGCTAAGAGAATCATTAGTGGAATCAAGAGAGCTACTAGAAGTAACAATATTGGATTTAGCATGATCATTGTTACTACTAGAGGAAGAATCTTTCTTGTTCTTGTTACTAGACTTGACTTGAGGCATGTAAGTGGATAAGAGTAAACGCTTGGCAATGTAAGAAGAACTTTTCTTGCGGAGATCATCATTGATTGCTTTTAAGAACTCATGCTCTTGCTCAAGATTGAGCTTTTCAAAGTGTAATTTCTCATGAGCTCTTAAAAGTTCTCGATGATCTTTGAAGATGGTTTAATGAGCTAACTTAAGAGTGTTTAGTTCTTTAGTTAGGGCCTCAATCTTCTCCTTATCATTGTCATTCGTTTTATCTTGATTAGCATGTTTAATTGACATTTCATCATAGTATTCATCACTAGAGTTGTCAACAAGCAAATCATCACCTAACAAGTCATCTTCATCACTATTGAAATCAACATACTCGGGGTGTGTTACCTTAGGACCTTTGGCCATGAAGCATCTTCCAATTCCTTCATTTGGTGAGTCAAATATGTCGTAGGAGTTGGTTGACACAAGTGCTAGACCGGCAACACCTTCATCTTGAGTATCTTCGGAGTCGGAGTGATAACTTCTCTCGGAGTGGCTGTTGGAGTCGGAGCCGGATACCCATTCACCAACATGAGCTTGATGTCTTTGTCTTATGTAGCTCCTTGATGATTTTTCCTTCCTTTCCGAATCCTTGCTTCTCCATGAGTATCTTCGTTCATAACGATCATCTCTACTCCTTCTCTCTCTTGGTGGTGATTCTTTGCTTCTTCTTTTTGGAGAATCTTCTCTTCTCTTGTAGGGAGCCGTACACTCATTAGAATAGTGTCCGGGTCTTCCACAACTGTAGCAGTTTCGCTCTCGACTAGAAGATCTTTTGTCATTGTAGGACCTTGACTTGGAGCTTCTATCTTTGCTTCTACTCTTGTAGAACTTGTTGAAGTTCTTCACCATTAAGCTCAATTCTTCATTGAAGTCTTGTTTCTCACTTGATGATGTAGGGGCTTCACATGAGGCTTTATAGGCACCACTTGATTTGTTGTGAAGTTCCTCTTTATCCTTAAGTGACATCTCATGAGCAACAATTCTTCCAATCACCTCCGTTGGCTTGAGATCTTTGTAATTGGGCATCATTTGGATCAATGTGCACACGGTATCATATTTTCCATCCAAGGCTCTTAGAATCTTCTTGATGATGAATTTATCGGTCATCTCTTCACTTCCTAAGCCGGCAATCTCATTTGTGATGAGAGCAAGCCTAGAGTACATTTCAGCGACACCTTCACCATCCTTCATCTTGAACTTGTCAAGTTGGCTTTGAAGCACATCCAACTTGGATTCCTTGACGGAGTCGGTACCTTCGTGCATATCAATCAAAGTGTCCCAAATTTGCTTCACATTCTCAAGACGGCAGATTTTGTTGAATTCTTCGGGGCACAATCCGTTGAAGAGAATATCACAAGCTTGAGCATTGTATTGCAACATCTTCAACTCATCCGCGGTAGCTTCACGGTTTGGTTCTCTCCCATCAAAGAAGTCACCTTGCAAGCCAACACACACAATAGCCCAAACAGCAGGGTTATGTCCAAGAATATGCATTTTCATTTTATGCTTCCAACTAGCAAAATTAGTACCATCAAAGTAAGGACCTGTACGGTGATAATTTCCCTCGCTAGACGCCATACTCTCCTAGGTTGTGAAACCAAGGCTATGACCACCAATGGAGACCAAATCTCTGATACCACTTGTAGGATCGAAAGTATGTCTAGAGGGGGGTGATTAGACTACTTGACGAAATAAAAACTTAACATTTTCCCAATTTTAGTTCTTAGCAGATTTTAGCTAATTTAGGACAAGTCAAGCAATCATCACATGATTCAAGTAAGCATGCAAAGAGTATATAGGCAGCGGAAAGTAAAGCATGCAACTTGCAAGAATGTAAAGGGAAGGGTTTGGAGAATTCAAATGCAATTGGAGACACGGATGTTTTTCCCGTGGTTCGGATAGGTGGTGCTATCCTACATCCACGTTGATGGAGACTTCAACCCACGAAGGGTAACGGTTGCGCGAGTCCACACAGGGCTCCACCCAAGGGTAACGGTTGCGCGAGTCCACACAGGGCTCCACCCACGAAGGGTCCACGAAGAAGCAACCACCCACAAAGGGTCCACGAAGAAGCAACCTTGTCTATCCCACCATGGCCATCGCCCACACAGGACTTGCCTCACTAGCGGTAGATCTTCACGAAGTAGGCGATCTCCTTGCCCTTACAAACTCCTTGGTTCAACTCCACAATCTTGCCGGAGGCTCCCAAGTGACACCTAGCCAATCTAGGAGACACCACTCTCCAAGAAGTAACAAATGGTGTGTAGGTAATGAACTCCTTGCTCTTGTGCTTCAAATGATAGTCTCCCCAACACTCAACTCTCTCTCATAGGATTTGGATTTGGTGGAAAGAAGATTTGAGTGGAAAGCAACTTGGGAAGGCTAGAGATCAAGATTCATATGGTAGGAATGGAATGTCTTGGTCTCAACACATGAGTAGGTGGTTCTCTCTCAGAACATATGAGTTGGAATGGTGCATGTGTTCTGATAGCTCTCTCTTCGAATGAAGAGGAGGTGGAGGGGTATATATAGCCTCCACATAAAATCCAACCGTTACACAGTTTTCCAATCTCGGTGGGACCGAATCAATAAACTCGGTCGGACCGAAAATGTAAACCTAGTGACCGTTAGAGATTTTCGGTGGGACTGACATGCAACTCGGTAGGACCGATATGGTTAGGGTTTGGGCATAACGTAATCTCGGTGAGACCGATTACATTAACTCGGTGATACCGAATTTGGTAATTAGCTAACCAGAGAGTTGGTCAGGCAAACTCGGTGGGACTGATTTGCTCTTTCGGTGAGACCAAAAAGTTACAAAGGGGAAACACTGAATTTACATTGCAATCTCAGTGGGACCGATTCGCTCTTTCGGTGAGACCGAAAAGTTACGAAAGGGAAACAGAGAGTTTGCAACCCCATCTCGGTGAGACCGAGATCCCTATCGGTAGGACCGAATTGCTAGGGTTTGGCAGTGGCTTATGACAAATGAAAACTCGGTGGCGCCGGATAGGAAGAATCGGTAGGATCGAGTTTGGCTTAGGGTTTAGGTCATATGTGGATATGGGAAAGTAGTTGAGGGTTTTGGAGCATATCACTAAGCACATGAAGCAAGAGGCTCATTAGCAACACCTCATCCCTCCTTGATAGTATTGGCTTTTCCTAAAGACTCAATGTGATCTTGGATCACTAAAATATAAAATGAAGAGTCTTGAGCTTTTGAGCTTGAGCTAATCCTTTTTCCTTAGCATTTTGAGGGTTCCACTTTCACATCCATGCCATGCCAATCATTGAGCTTTCCTGAAATAATCATCTTGGAATAGCATTAGCTCAATGAGCTATATGTTGTTATGAATTACCAAAACCACCTAGGGATAGTTGCACTTTCATATAGCCACCGCGAGCCTCAACGCTCATTGGACCGCACACATCAGTATGTATGATTTCCAATAAGTTGGTTGCTCGCTCCATTGTTCCTGAGAACGGAGTCTTGGTCATTTTACCCATGAGGCATGGTTCGCACGTGTCAAATGATTCATAATCAAGAGACTCCAAAAGTCCATCCGCATGGAGCTTCTTCATGCGTTTGACACCTATGTGACCAAGGCGGCAGTGCCACAAGTATGTGGACTATCATTATCAACCTTACATCTTTTGGTATTCACACTATGAATATGTGTAGCATTACGCTCGAGTTTCATTAAGAATAAACCATTCACCAGCGGGGGATGACCATAAAACATATCTCTCATATAAATAGAACAACCATTATTCTCGGATTTAAATGAGTAGCCATCTCGAATTAAACGAGATCCTGATACAATGTTCATGCTCAAAGCTGGTACTAAATAACAATTATTGAGGTTTAAAACTAATCTCGTAGGTAAATGTAGAGGCAGTGTCGGTGTCAAAACCGGCGGATCTCGGGTAGGGGGTCCCGAACTGTGCGTCTAGGCCGGATGGTAACAGGAGACAGGGGACACTTTGTTTTACCCAGGTTCGGGCCCTCTCGATGGAGGTAAAACCCTACTCCTGCTTGATTAATATTGATGATATGGGTAGTACAAGAGTAGATCTACCACGAGATCAAGGAGGCTAAACCCTAGAAGCTAGCCTATGGTATGATTGTTGTGTATGGAGTTGATTCCCCCCTACGGACTACAACCCTCCGGTTTATATAGACACCGGATAGGGTTAGGGTTACACAGAGTCGGTTACAATGGTAGGACATCTTGAATATCGCATCGCCAAGCTTGCCTTCCATGCCAAGGAAAGTCCCATCCGGACACGGGATGAAGTCTTCAATCTTGTATCTTCATAGTCCAGGAGTCCGGCTGAAGGCATAGTCCGGCTATCCGAACACCCCCTAATCCAGGACTCCCTCAGTAGCCCCTGAACCAGGCTTCAATGACGACGAGTCCGACGCGCAAATTGTCTTCGGCATTGCAAGGCGGGTTCCTCCTCCAAGTCCTCCATAGAAGATTGTAATCACCAAGAGTAGTGTCCGGCTCTGTAAAATAAGTTTCCACATATTGCCATAGAGAGAATAATATTAACACAAATCAAATCTGCTGACGTATTCTGCAGTGCACCATCACACCACAGCCAGGTCCTTTACTCGAATCGTTTTCACTTTTCCACCTCAGCATGTTTTGCGAGGTGGTTTCCTTGGCACGTCTTGTCAAAGCAGAGATCGTGTGCCCCCCCCCCCCTTTACGGGATCCTCATCAATACGGACGGGGGTAACCCAATCGTGCCCGTTAGCATGTTTTCTCGATTAAAGGCGAGTCCCAAATGGTTACGGGGAGGGCTCTTGGTATTCAACCTCTTATAAAGAGACCAAGGCCTTACTCCCTTTTTCAATCTCAAACGAGTTCGCCCGTCGCCTCGAGTTCCAACACCCTAGGCTTCAGATTCCAGGCGCTTCAGACCTCCGACAATGTCCGGTTCCGACTTCCAGGGCCGATGGATGCCCTCCTCCGTCACGGAGGGGGACGTGCTAAAGTTGAGAGAGGATAAGTTCTTGACCGCCGAAATCCCGCATAGGTTGCCTGTTCAAGGGAAAGCTATTCCAAGTCCCCAGCCTGGCGAGAGCGTAGTGTTCATGTCTCACTTCCCTCGGGGGTTAGGCTTCCCGATGGACCCCTTTGTGAGGGGGCTACTATTTTATTACGGGCTGGAACTTCATGACTTAGCTCCGGAGTCCATCCTCAGTATTTCCTTATTCATTGTTGTATGCGAAGCATTCCTCCATGTTACCCCTCACTTCGGATTGTGGCTCGAGACCTTTGGAGTGGAGCCGAAGATGATCGAGGGACGGCATGCAGAGTGCGGAGGCGCTGTCATAAGTAAGAATGTTGATGCTCCATGGCCCGACGGCTTCTTTCAAGAAGAGCTTGGCTTGTGGCAACGAGAATGGTTCTATATCACCGCTCCCAGGAGCGCCGAGTGGGCGGCGCCTCCTGCCTTTCGCTCGGGTCCCCCACCACGGCTGGCGTCATGGGTCAACAAAGGATTAGATTGGGGGTTATCCAAAGACGTGCCCCTGTTGCAGGGCCGCATTAGGGATCTCCTAGTGGGAGACCTCAACCTGGTCAAGGTGACGCAGGTCACGCTGATTCGCCGAATACTGCCCGGCAAACGTCGCCTCCTTCGCCTGTGGGAGTTTAATCCAAAGGGACCGCGAACTCTCCAGAACTTCATGGGCGCAACGCCCGCGGAGATGTATAGACTGTTCTTCGGATCACAAGAGATGTGTCTGGATTTAACCGAGGACGCAGGTCTAAGCTGCAATCGCCCAGATACTCAGGTAAGCGACCTCATGCCCGGACCTTCTATCCGTATAATCGTTATAAACTTGCCCCTAAAAGAGTCGTCCTTTTGAGCAGGAGTGGATAGCGAAGGCAAAGCTGATCAGGTGTCTGGCTCCCCTTCCTGAAACCAGGCCGGATCCTGTGCTGGTCAGGATGCTGGAGACAATGCCTTTGGCGGGGGAGGACAAGGAAGCTATGGCCTCCTCGAAGGAGGCTGCTCTGAAGGGAGGAACCGACAATTCCTTTCCCGAGGGGAAGAAGAGAGCTGCCTCTGACGACCCGGAAACCATGGTCTCGAAACGGGGGAGAAAATCCTCGTCAGAGGGTCCGACGCCAGGGAGTTCCTCGGCCGGACTATGCCCTCAAGGGGATCAGCCCTCCAGCGAGCCGTAAGTAGAGAGAGGTGTTTCTTTTGAGGGATGAGAGAAATCTTTGATTTATATCTGAGAAGACTAACCGAAATTTTATCTTGCAGCTCGGACCTCAACCCTTCTCAGCAGAGCTCGTCTTCGGGGGATCTTCTTCCGGAGATGATGGAGAGCGGGACGCCTCCCCCTACCGTGCCGCCTAGCGAGGCGGGCGACCCTGAGGTGTCGTCGCGAAGAGTTTCCCTGAATCCGGCAGGGGCGGAAGGCGGCAGTGCGGTCCCCCGAGGTTCTCCGTATCCGGCCTTCGAAAGGGGCCATAGGACAAGTCCGGCACCGTCTGGTGCTCGGTCGAAGGAGCTAAAGATTCTGCTGGGGCGAGCTTCTATCTCAGAGGAGCACCGTGCATTGATGGGCACGGTGATTGAAAGGATTTCATCTGCAGAAAACGGATTGCATGAGGCCGTCAAAAGTTTACTGACGGGTTTTGAGGTACGTTAGATAATGTACACTTTTGTTACTTGCGCATAAATAAGATGCGCCCTGTGTAGATAGTAGCCCCTGAGACTCTTTGTGTTGTCAAGAAATGCCGGCACGTAGAGGATCATAATCCCAAGTCTAAGATGTCGCCTTTGAATGTAGGTGGCGAGGTGTCCGGAATCAAGCCGGACTAATGATGTGGCCGAACTAAAGTGGCAACTGGACGTGGCGGATGCCGACAACGCGCTTGTCAATAAGCGGCTTGATGAGGCTCAAGGTATGGAATTCTTCGGGTGGCGCCAGGTAAGAGGAGCTTTATGCCAGTGTCTTACAATGTGTGTGCTTGACGCAGATGGTGCGGCCGCCGTGGAGAATCTTAGGGCAAAACTTGCCCGAGCGAAGGAGCAAGCCAGAAAAAGCGATGCAGCTGCCAAGGAGGCCCTTGAAGAGCTGAGAGCCGAACATGCTGCTCATTGCCGAAGCAAAGAGGAGATGGCCGAGATGGCCGAAGAGTTAAGAAGCGTTATCGACCGTTGCAAACTTCTTGAAAAAGAAGACCAGGCAAAACAGACGGATTTAGAGAAGGCCATTGCCGATGCCAAGGATGCTCGCTCTGCGATGAGAGCTGCGAAAAGGAGCTACGTCAGGCCGAACAGATTGCGGCTGGAAAGCCCTTTATGCTGCGGAGGAAGTTTTGTGATCCGAAGTTTGCTCCGTTGGACCGGATGTGGAGTGTGAAGGACACCTATCTGGACTTGGCAACAAGTGCCGCTGATGCGACCGAACACTTTCGAGATCAGAAAGATTGTGAAGTGGAAAAGCTTTTCTGGTCGCAGTTTCATAATCCAGAGCGTCCACTGGCAGTGGATGATCGTTTGGCTCAATGGGCCGAACTGAATAGGTTGTCCGGACTCGCCATGAAGTACGTCATGGATCATCTATGGCCGGGGAGATCGGAGCCGAAGAGCTATTTCAGCTTGGTGCAGCAATTCCTTGACGCGGTGCCGCGTATAAATGCAATTAAGAGGTCAGCATGCATAGAGGGCGCACGGATGGCTCTTGCCCGTGTTAAGACATACTGGGCAGAGATGGAGGCCACTGTTGTTGCGTCCCGAGATTCGGACCAAAGCCGAGTACCTTCCGAGCACTATTTTCAAGAAGTTCTTGAAGGCGCTCATGTAATAGAGACGCAGTGCCCGAAAGATGCTATGTTAAGATAGCATTTGTAATTATGAAGTAATATTTTGATAAACTGTAGTGGCTTATTTTATACTTGTGCCTCCAAGTATTGTAAACACCTTCTAATCGGCCGTTTTAATATATATATATATATATATATATATATATATATATATATATATATATATATATATATATATATATATATATATATGTATAGAATCTGAAAGATGGCAGTCGTTGGCTTCAGCCCCCATGCACATAGTGCGGGGGTGCTCGCAGAAGACGCATTCTCACACTTAACCCAACGTCTTGGTCCTACAAAGGAGGTGATAGCGCAGCGGGCCAGGCAACCGGACTATAATGCTTTAACACTTTCACTTAGCCATAGGAGTTTGAAAATGAGACTCTTTAGGTAGCTCCTTGGTGGCAACTGCGCTCGTCCGAATTCGGGGCGCGTATGTGCCTGACCGGGAAGCGGTCCTTCGTCAAAGCGGAGGAATCCGATAGATTCCGATCGGTCATCGAGTGGCTGACTAGTCTCACGCTACATCATGACAGTCAGTTTTCGGCTTTCTCTACTGAGGTGCTCGCCCTGGCCGAACCGGGGGCACAATCGCAGTAGTTCTCCTCGTGCTACCTTAGCCGATAAAGCGGAACATAAGGTAGCCGAACTCAGGAGCCGGGCAACCCAACATTTGACCAAAGACATGCTTCGGAGCCGATGCATATAATGCCAAAACTCGCGACGCCGAACACTCCCTAAGGTGTTTTGGTCTTTATGAGTGCGGGCCAAACAACACTCTTTATTGAAAAAGCCCCTAGTGTCCAGGTACGTGCAAAAATTCTGACGTGGCCACATGCCAAGACGCCAGCCTCCTCCTTGGTTATATTAGAAAGAAAAACCAGGGGATGTGTAGCAACAAGAGACAGTAAAAAAGGTTTACGCAAGGTCTTAATCTAAAAAGAATCCTTTAGGACGGGTCCCTACTGCACGTCTGCGCTTGTGTCTCCGTTGTGCCGTATCCTGGACGGGCGCCGCACGACGTTCATCTGTAAAAGAGAGGAATTGAGTTGAAAACGGGTCATGCAGAAAAAAGAAAGAAATTTAAAATAAGCAAAGTATAAAGTAAGATATGGAATTTTGATCTTTATTGTCTCTTATTGTATATGCGTGGAGCCCCTTGTGCAGGGGTATATGGCTTCTAGACCTGCATCAATGATGATTCTGCACCGAACTCGTCTATCCGCGTTCGTGGTCTTTAAATGACCTATTTTGAAGTTTTTTGGCCGGTGAGGCCATTTTGCTGTGGGGCTGTTAAAGCGCCCGCACTGTCCTCCGCTTGGGGAGGCGCACTTTAGTGCTTCCCCATCAAAGAGATGATGCCTCGTGGACCGGGCATCTTACGTAAGAGATGCATAATGTGGTATTGCGTTAAATCTAGCGAAAGCTTCACGTCCCAGTAGTGCTTGATAGCGACTTGAGACGGGACGACGTGGAAGGTCATCTTTTCGCGACGGAGGTTATCGGCAGAGCCGAATGTGACTGTGGGCCGGAGAAAACCCGTACAATGGGTGTCTGGACCAGGTATTACCCCTTGAAAGGAGGTTTTGCTGCGACGGATTCTTGCTGGGTTTATCCCCATGTGTTGTATTGCATCCTGATATATCAGGTTTAGTCCGCTGCCGCCGTCCATAAGGACATTTGAAAACTTGAGCCCGCCAATTGTTGGATCGAGTATCAAGGCAGTCCATCCTACATTCTTGATATTCCTAGAATAATCTAGCTGATCGAAGGTGATCGGTTTTGACAACCAGTGGCAGGATCCTTTGAGGATGCGTCGTGTGGTGCGTACCTTTACGGGCACCGCATGTTTTGTTATGTGAAGTGAGTTCACTGTTTTTACTTCTTGTGGGAAGTTCTTTTGTTTCCTGGTGCTTTGCTGTTGGGGTTCGTCCTCGTCTTCGCTTGGTGTGTCGAGCCCCTTGCGTTCGGCATTGAGTCTGCCGGATTGTTTGAAGACCCAACAGTCTCTGTGGGTATGGTTAGCAGGCTTCCCGGGAGTGCTGTGTATCTGACATATCCTGTCCAGGATTTTATTTAAGTTGGATGGATCGTCCCTGTTATCCTGGGGGGCGATTTTTCCTGATTTTGGCGTGAGCCTTTGAATCCGGCGTTGACTGCCGTGCTCTTCGGACGTTTGTCCTTAGTCCGGCGACGGTCCTTGTTGCGTCGCGGTCTTCTGTTTCCATCCCTGGTTTCGGATGTACTTGGGTCGTTGGGGCCGCACCTTGCCAACCAGCTGCCCTCTCCTGCACAAAAGCGGGTCATGAGGCTTGTTAGTGTGGCCATTGTTCTTGGCTTTTCTTGGCCGAGGTGTCTGGCGAGCCATTCGTCTCGGACGTTATGTCTGAAAGCTGCTAAGGCTTCGGCGTCCGGACAGTCGACTATCTGATTCTTTTTAGTGAGGAATCTATTCCAGAACTGCCGAGCTGATTCTCCGGGTTGTTGAGTTATGTGACTAAGATTGTCTGCATCCGGAGGGTGGACATAGGTCCCTTGAAAGTTTGCTCGGGAAGCATCCTCGAGCTCTTCCCAGCTTCCAATTGAGTTTTCGGGAAGGCTTTTAAGCCAATGCCGGGCTGGCCCTTTATGCTTGAGGGGTAGATATTTTATGGCGTGGAGATCATCTCCTCTAGCCGTGTGTATGTGGAGGATATAATCCTCGATCCAGACTCCAGGGTCTGTTGTACCATCGTATGCCTCTATGTTTACGGGTTTGAATCCCTCTGGGAATTCATAGTCCAGGACCTCATCGGTGAAACATAGGGGGTGTGCAGCACCCCTGTATTTGGGTATGCCGGACTCTGATGATGGCTTCGTAGCATTGCTTACAAGAGCTTGCTTTCTTGGCCCATAAATGGACCTGACTGGGCCATGATGCGAATCCTTAAGAGGGTCGCATGCCAATTTAGGTGCGGCGCCGCTTGTCGCTTTATGGGGTCGTCTATCCGACCGTGCGGCTTTTTCGTTTTTTGAATGCGAGGGTTCTGAGGCCTCTTTGTCGAATTCAGGCAGTAGCTTTCTTTTCGGATAGCTTTTAGTGCGGCGACTGTCGCCGTACTTATCTGTGGCATTGATTACCTTGCTCCATCTGATGCGGAGTGCATCTTCCGCTATTTTTAGCTTCCGCTTCTGCTTTTTTAGGTTGCGTGCAGTTGCAACGAGCCTCTCATGGAGATTTTTCTGCTCCATAGGTTTATTTGGCGTGAGGTCGTCCGGAATGCCGTTTTCGCCGGGGAAGGGATGTTCGGTTTCTCTATCCGTGTTGCCCTGTTCGGATGGTTGCTCTAAGGCCTGCTCGTTGTCTACTGGCTCGTCCTGCTCTATGGCTGGGTTTTTGTTGAGGCGGGGCTTGGGCCGGCGTTTGCGCTGACGCCTTGATTGCTTTTCGGGGGGGTCGATCTCTCATCTCGTCCCCTTTTTCCTCGTTGTCACTTCCCTTAGGGGTGTCCACCATGTACACATTGTGAGATGAGGTGGCTGTCCAATGCCCTATGGGCGTTGGTTCGTCGGTATCTCCTCCATCGTCATCCATGTTGTCGATGTCTTCGGAGCCAAAGTCAGGCATGTCGGTTAGATCATCGACAGTGGCTATAAAGTGGGTGGTGGGTGGGTTTTGGATTTCTTCATTGTTCGCATCCCATCCTTGCTGACCGTAGTCCGGCCAGGGCTCTCCTGACAACGAGAGAGACTTTAGAGAATTCAGGATGCCGCCGAAGGGCGAGTGCTGAAAGATGTCTGTGGCGGTGAACTCCATCATCGGTGCCCAATCGAATTCGATTGGTAGGGGCGCGGGGGGTTCGGAGTCCGGGATGGAGTCCGGGCCCTTGGAGTCACGGGCTGTGCAGAGTGCGGGGCTAGCGTTCGGCTCGATCGCTTTTGGGATCGCAGCCCCTGAGGTGACATCCAACCGCTCATCCTCGATTGGCGCAGTGGGTCTCGAATCGATGGTCGGAACCGATGCGTGTTCGGCCTCCAAGGCGCTATTAGGTGGCAGAGCTATATCATGCCCATCGAGACAGTGCGACACGCTTGGCTGTGGCTCGAATCCGTCGAAGATCAAGTCTCCGCGGATGTCAGCCGTGTAATTTAGGCTTCCAAATCTGACCTGATGGCCAGGGGCGTAGCTTTCGGTCTGCTCAAGGTGGCCAAGCGAATTGGCCCGCAGTGCGAAGCCGCCGAAGACGAAGATCTGTCCGGGGAGAAAGGTCTCACCCTGGACCGCCTCGTTGTTGAAGATCGAAGGGGCCATTGGGCCTAAAGGCGACGACACAGAGGAACTCTCAATGAAAGCACCAATGTCGGTGTCAAAACTGGCGGATCTCGGGTAGGGGGTCCCGAACTGTGCGTCTAGGCCGGATGGTAACAGGAGACAGGGGACACTTTGTTTTACCCCGGTTCGGGCCCTCTCGATGGAGGTAAAACCCTACTCCTGCTTGATTAATATTGATGATATGTCACATCCCTGGTCCTGTTATGCACTAGGCTAGACCTCATGTGAGTATCATGTTTTAATTCAAATGAAATTTGAATTGAGGAATTTTTAAAGCCTCAGAAACCTTCTAAAAATGATCAACATTAAAATCTCCTCAAAGAAGTCCAAGAAAATGTTCCTCTTAGTCTCTGAAAATATTGCAAAGAGGTAAAACTCAAAACAATATTTTTGGTATCTCAGAGTTAATTATTCTGGGCCTTTGAATTAAATAAATAGCTATTTGCATTGGATATATATTTGATATATAAATAATATATGTCCAATAATTACTGGAACATTTTATGTGGTTTGGTATATTTTAGTCCTAGCCACATAACTATTTCCAGGATTTTATAAAATGGTTTAGTGTCTAAAACTAAATCAAAACAAACTACAGAAAATAGAAAACATAATTAAATAGAAATGAAAGAGAGAGAGAGAAGGACTTATCTGGCGCTCACCCGGTAGCCAGCCGGCCCAGCTCCTGTGCGGCCCAGCCCATCTCCACT
>NC_041390.1:620284582-620293017 GCF_002162155.2 Triticum dicoccoides | reverse complement strand
CCCGGCCACCTCCTGCTTGCCGCTCCACCTCGACACCCCGGACGCCTCCATGCGTGCCACGCCACCCCCCTGGAACTCCCTCACTCTCCCGAACTCTCCCCCCTCCTCTGCTTCCTCTCTCCCTCACTCGCCCGAACGGAGCCGCCGCCACCGACGAGCTCCCTCGCGGCCACCGCCACCCCCTAGCCTCGCCGATGCGCTCAAAGGCTCCGCCTCGACCCCCTCTTCCTCCCCACCGATCCACGGCCCTCCGGAAGCCCTGGATGCTGCCAGCTTCGCCGTTCCCCTCCTCGGCCACCGCGGATCGCCGCCGTCAAATCCGCCCCCGTCCGGCCTCCCTCAAGCTCGCCGTCCACCTCTACAGGGTCTACGTGAGCTCTCCGTCCGTTTCCCCCTCTCTGTTTCGTCGTTCGCGCGTCGTAGCTAGGTTATCCACCGCGGCCGAGAGCTTCTCGCCGCCGGCCATGGCGTGGCCGTGGCCACAGCCACCGCAGCTCGCTCCCGAGCCCACCGTCGTGCTCACCGCAACCCCAGGAGGCCGCAGCGCCCTTCCGTTTCCCCTCTTGTGCACCGTAGCGCCGTTCCCGCCAACGCCCGAGGTCCGGTAGCCGCTGAGCTCGACGCCGGCGAGGATTACGGCCGCCCTAGCTTCTCCCGTTTGCCCTGTTAGATGCGCGCGAGCCTGGGCATTCCGTAGATGCCCTCCGCCGGCCATTTGGTCGCCGGAGCAAGAAACCCGAAGGCCTCCGCCGCCTCGGCCTCGCCGGTGACTCAACGCCGGCGGGATTGAGTCGTTTGACCAGGGGTTTGACCTCTCCTGGGTCTATGACAGGTGGGCCCCCGCCATCAGGTGATTAGTTTAAGCTAATCACCACCTAAGCTAACCCCCTGACACTGACATGTGGGCCCTAGTGCCCCTAATCTTTAATTAAACTAAACTAACCCCCCCTGTCTAACCTGTGTCACTGACGTGTGGCCCCCACACATCAGGTTTGACTCTGGGCGACCCAGTTGACCTGCTGACCTCAGCCTTACGCCATGCTGACGCAATATTCCTTTTCTGGAATTTAGTTCATTTTATAAATATTCAGGAAATTCCAGAAATTTGTAAAAACTTCTAAAAATCATAGAAATTCAACCGTAACTCCAAATTAGATAATTTATATATGAAAAATTATCAGAAAAATTCAAGGAATCCATCTGTACCATTTTTCATGCATGTTAGAACAACTTATAGCTGCTGTTTAGCACAAATCAATTAAATGGCATTTGAATAATCACATATGGAGTTTGAATTTGAATCTTGTATTCAAACCAACTTCATTTAATCTGTTGCTAGTTGCATTAGCCCAAAACACATTCATTTTGCCATGTCATGATCATGCATCATATTGTGCATTGCATTGATTGTGTTCCCTTCTGTGTTGCCGGTATTTGTCCCCTCTCGATAGACGTGATACCGATGATGTGATCGTTGACACTGATGAAGACTCAATGTTATCTTCAGAAGTGCCAGGCAAGCAAAACCCCCTTGTTCATTCCGATACAATCCTACTCTCTCGCTCCTGCTCTCTTTTACTGCATTAGGACAACACCGATTCATCTGTTACTTGCTGCGGTAGCTGAACCCCTTTATCCTTTGCATGACCTGTCATTCCACAGTAAATAGATGAAACCCACTAGCATGAGTAGGAGTTGTTTGAGCCCTGTTGTGCCTACTCATTCATGTTTGTTTGTCATGCCTGCTACTGCTTAGAGTTGAGTCAGGTCTGATTCATCGGGGATGAATCAGAGGTGTGTGAACATGTCCTATTGTGTGTGAGCTAAGTGTGTGAACACGATTTGGTAAAGGTAGCGGTGAGAGGCCATGTAGGAGTACATGGTGGGTTGTCTCATTGCAGCCGTCCTCAGGAACTGAGTTCTGTGTTTGTGATCCATGATTCAGCTACTACCATACATTGGGCCCTGAAATATGACCCCGCTCGACTTCTTATTCACCCTTGTCCTCTGTCCAGGAGTTGCAAGTAGTTTCTGGTGTTTGTAGTATGCTGGAGGCCGTGGACAGCGCTGACCGTAGGGGTGGGCTGTGATGCGGTAGGCACATGGCCGGGTATACCGGGCGCCCGTTTGGTGTCACGGAACCCTGTTCACATCGTTTGGGGCTGTGAGCGAAACTCCGGCCGGATCTCCTCATGGATGGAACCCGAATAGGCGATAAACCTGGACTAGAGACTTGAGTGTTTAGGTAGGTCGTGGTCTACACCCACGTCGGCTTTCGCTTGAAGTCTGTCGAGCACATGTCGTGTGCAGACGCTAAGTGGTGGAAACATGTATGAAGAAGTACACCCCTGCAGGGTTAATATCATCTATTCGAATAGCCGTGTCCGCGGTAAAGGACTTCTGGGTTGCTTATATCAGTTCATAGACAAGTGAAAGTGGATACTTTAAAATGCGCAAGATAAGCGTGAGTGCTATGGATGGCGTTCTCGTAGGGAGACGGGAGCGGATCCATAGTGGTGTATTGATATGGTGAATATGTGGACTCGTGTGCGCCACCTCAAAAGAGTTACTTGCAGTTGTAGTTCAGGATAGCCACCGAGTCAAAGCTGGCTTGCTGCAGTTAAACCCCACCATCCCCTTTGTTGATAATGATGCATACGTAGATAGTTCTGATGTAAGTCTTGCTGGGTACATTTGTACTCACGTTTGCCTATTTTATGTTTTGCAGAGAGACTTCAGTCTCACTAGTAGTTCCGCTTGGACTTCGACGTTTAGCTTGATACCTCAGCTACGATCTTGTGCCTCGGCAGGATTTGGTAGATAGTCAGGCTTCTCAGCCTTTTTCATTTATAGATGTCTGTACTCAGACATGATAGCTTCCGCTTGTGCTTGATTTGTATGCTCTGAGTGTTGGGTCATGAGACCCATGTTTGCAATATCTCGCTCCTCGGAGCCTATGGATTAAAATACTTGAGTTGTAGAGTCATGTTGTGATGCCATGTTGTATTCGCACATATCGAGCATATTGTGTGTATGTTATTGAAATGCTTGGTATGTGTGGGATCTGACAACCTAGTTGTTTATCCTTGGTAGCCTCTCTTACCGGGAAATGTCTCCTAGTGTTTCCACCGAGCCATGGTAGCTTGCTACTGCTCCGGGACACTTAGGCTGGCCGGCATGTGTCCTTCTTCGTTCCTGTGTCTGTCCCTTCGGGGAAATGTCACGCGATGAATACCGGAGTCCTGTTAGCCCGCTACAGCCCGGTTCACCGGAGTCCTGCTAGCCCAGTGCTACAGCCTGGATTCACTCGCTGATGACCGACACGTTCGATGTTGGGTCATGGATGCCTGTCCCTGTAAGTCTGTGCCACTTTGGGTTTACGACTAGCCATGTCAGCCCGGGCTCCTTATCATATGGATGCTAGCGACACTGTCATATACGTGTGCCAAGAGGCGCAAACGGTCCCGGGCAAAGGTAATGCGACACCCGTGGGGATACCGTGCGTGAGGCCGCAAAGTGATATGAGGTGTTACATGCTAGATCGATGTGGCATTGAGTCGGGGTCCTGACAGCGTTGGTATCAGAGCTTGACTGCCTGTAGGATTACCAAGCCAAACTGGTCGAAGTTGAGTCTAGAAATTCTTTAGTTATGTAAGGGAATTGATTGTGGGATGGAACGTAAGGCTCTTTTTACTCCTTTACCTCATGCCCTTCTGATCTGAGTCATCATCTTCTCTTCTACGGGGATTAAGAACTAGGCTATCCCTTCTTTCTATTAGGATCACGTGTTACTAATCAGTGGACTTATAAGATTGTTGGATTTAAGTCTCAGTTCAGTTCCTACTACTTCCGTATGTTAATTGTTGATCTCGAAACCTTGATATTGTGCTTCTGAGTGGTTATGCCACCATTTTTGTGAATGTCTCAAGTCTTTTCTGAGCATTTACAGCCGTTATGCTGTCCGAGTCATTCCAGGTTTCTAAATAGTCTGATGCATTTGCAAAATCCTTTCCCTCTGGTTTCGATGCTCCTTTATGCCAGCTCAATCACACTAATTGTTGAGTTGAGGTATTCTACTGCCTCGACCTTTATGTTGGAATAATTATTATGACCCTAGGTGTCTCAGGGGATCATCTAGTAATTTAGCCATGATTTGTGTCCTAGTGTGAAGATTCTGGCCTTTATTCTCGGAAGCATCCCGTGATGCTACTTAGTAGTAGGTATTCTACTCCTGGGTTCTGAACCCGAGATTCACTCTACCTACTTCATGTGGATAGTAATTGCTAGTGCCTTTAGGATATTAGTAACTTTGCGATAGTCCTCGAGGTCCGTGGTATTTCCTTCTTCCAAATACTATGAACCGCTTATGGCAGATGTTTATTGGATCAAAAGATCACAATTAGAGTACTCTTGAGGAGATCTCCATTCATAAATCGTGACTCTGCCAGTCCTACCTCTCTGCATGGGTTATCTGGAAGAAATGTTGAATTCGTTCGACATGCCAAACCATGCATCCACAACTCAGAAAATCGTGTGTTCCTTGAGTTGTCCCTCTTTAGTTGTCTACTGACCTTCGTCTATCAATTGATAGTCAAGAGTATGCGTGCGTTCGTTTATCGATGCCTATTACTCTTGTGGTCCGTCAAGCCATTCTATCGCATAATGACTAGGAGAAACAAACTCCAGTACCTCTTCCATATCCAGGATTGGGTCAAAGAAGTTGTGCTCCGCAGATCAAATTGCTAATCCAGCTTTTGTTCTGTTCTACCTTGGAGTATTACCATCTTTATATCGGGATTGTTATAGGAATTGCACACCATCCCATGAACTCTTGGTACAGTGATACTTCTTGCCATCACTGTTCATTCCTCGGCCCTCGTGTTGATGCAACCGGAATACCGACAAATGAATTGTGATGTGTGAAATCAATACTCCCAGCAACCTCGTTGCTTGGTAGTTAAAGGATAATAATTTCATTCTTAGCATGTTGGTTTTTGAATCATCCTTCTAAGACTTATCGTGCTACCTAGTTCTTATTTCGGTGCACCCTTCGATTGATGAGTTAGGATCTTGTCAAGTCCTCACTCATTTGATTATATCGTCTTGCCCTCAAAAGCGAGATTGTTCTCGAGCTTAGTAACATACCGGTGGTTCGTGATTTTCTGAATGTCTTCTCGGAAGTATCACCAGGTCGTCACCTGACCGTTATGTTGAGCCCGTGATCAAGTTGGTTTCTTATGAACCACCTTCTTTCCAAGAATCGGTGTTAGATATCCCTGAGCTAGTTGGTTAAGCTGGACAACAACTTGGAGAGTTGGAGGATAAAAGCCTGCCTGACTTAGTTCGTTCCAAAGGGATAATCTTGTGTAGTGTGTGTTGAAGAAAGATGATATCTTCATCGATTGGTCCCTGTGATCAGTTGCTGGACCTATTGTCTTATCAATCCTTTGATTTGAGGGTGGGCTATCGTCAAATCAAATCAGTACCAATGATGCTCGTAATGTTGTCTTATTCGTGGTTGATCCCTCGAGCATACACCATTACATCTTTGGTCTGACCAATGCTATCACCGTGTTCACTTAACTATGGAATTCCTTTTAAAAGGAAACCTAGATGAATTGTTGTTGAGCCCATTGACAACATCCTTATCTCCTCCATGGTCTTGTTGGACAACAAGTTAGTGTTGGAAACTTTTGAAGCATTTTTTTCATGCTAGCTCATGAAGTATTTGTTTGATGAAAGGAGTGACTTCCTCTTATACACGTGCATTTGGTGAAAGTTGCCGCCGTGAATTTGAGAAAGTTAGTTTTGCTTCCTCTGGAATCATCCCAAGTCAGTCATGCATACGTGCGAAGTATTCTGTGGTCTGGAGACTTGCAACCTTCATTCCATATGTGTTCCGAGCACACCAAGCCACTGATTGAGTTGTTCAAAGATAAAGGAGTCTGTCCAAGGTGAACTCTTTGGACTTCCACGCGTGGAGACTTCGATGTCATTAATGATGGTTCCCCACCTGAACTCGGTAGTGTTTTATTATAAGACTACCACGTGGTCATGTTTGTCTGGGACAGCGTGTTCACATGTTTGTAGCAGAACCAGCTCATGTTTTGGAGCTTACTATCGTAGTTCATTCCCCGAGAATCTCGCAGCGTTGTCTCGTCGAATTGTGTTGCAAACTTTCATTTTTCTTCCTAGACTCCATGAGTCTGGAATATCCTGACACCAACCAGATCTGAATCTTAGGCAGATATGATGGTTTGGAACATTTCCCAAGAACTATAATATCGGTCCCTCGAAAACCGGTAAAGTGGATGTCGTGGCCAACACACCCAGCCGGAAGACCTGTTATTATAATATCTTGATTGAGGAAGTTGGCCACCTCCCCATAGGGATTTCGTAGGATTTACTCCCTAGTTGCCCCTATGGATTTTGAGATCCCGAAGTCCGACCTTTTACTTGATGTTCTAGATATCAAACCATATCTATGAATGGGTTACGCTAGCACATCAAGGAGAACATTAGAAGCGGAGTGCTAAATGTCTCTCGGTCGATCATCCAGATTTTGTTTCCTTGGCCTCGCCAAGGTGAAATCTAAGAAGGTGTTATCTTCCTTTGCATCGGCATCTTCCACCGGTATTCATCATGGTAGTAAGTTGTGTTGCCAGAATCCTTGACACGGATATTGGTAAAACCTTGATGATTATGGAAATGCTCAAGTTCTTGAGAGCACGCACAAGCGTTAGGTGTTACCATCGGCACTAGCTAGGTTTGCTCTCAACTTCCTCGGTTATGCTATAACTTCTCAACAGTGGATTCACTCTCTATTGTTGGGTTCTTCCCCAGTTACCAGAATCATTCCCAGCATTTGCATTTTGTTCCCAGCTTGCACCGCCAATGTGCCATTCTACCACGGGTCTCTTCCATTTCCGGTGGTAAGCAAATTCATCCATTACGTTGTCTTCAACAAGGTAATCCACATCATCCAAGTCTGAGTATGCCATTCTACCGACCCCCTCCAAATGATTGCTCGAGAATTGCCTTAGGCTGGTTTAAAGAGTTTCAATGATCTCTGAATCAAAAGTAATTCTTTTTGCCACTTAAGGGGATATCTCTACGAGTCACCTTCCCTAAGGTGTATCGTTATGGTATCATGGCAACTCAACTCCTCGCTACGTTGACAATCGATTACCACCTTCTTAAGCGTGAAATTGTGGTCTACCTAGTGAACCTTCGTCATCTGCTTCACTCCATTCCTATGGATGTGTGCTTCGCCTCTCAGCTCGAGAGATGTTGCTATGTCTCCTTCCGTGAGTTAATCCTGAGTTGTTTGACCTTCGAGAAGAACCATTCTTTTAGGATCTTTCCTTTCCTCTCGTTGTCATGTTAGTTGGAGTTCTCAGAGCAAGACTTCGAGACAAAGATGGTGATCGAATCAACGCTTTGATAAAGTGCACCCTGGATCGTGAAGATTGTGCTAGTTTGTGTTTCCCCTTCACCCTACCCTACGCTTGAATCTCGGGACGAGATTTTTGTTTAGTGGGGGTGAGTTGTCACATCCCTGGTCCTGTTATGCACTAGGCTAGACCTCATGTGAGTATCATGTTTTAATTCAAATGAAATTTGAATTGAGGAATTTTTAAAGCCTCAGAAACCTTCTAAAAATGATCAACATTAAAATCTCCTCAAAGAAGTCCAAGAAAATGTTCCTCTTAGTCTCTGAAAATATTGCAAAGAGGTAAAACTCAAAACAATATTTTTGGTATCTCAGAGTTAATTATTTTGGGCCTTTGAATTAAATAAATAGCTATTTGCATTGGATATATATTTGATATATAAATAATATATGTCCAATAATTACTGGAACATTTTATGTGGTTTGGTATATTTTAGTCCTAGCCACATAACTATTTCCAGGATTTTATAAAATGGTTTATTGTCTAAAACTAAATCAAAACAAACTACAGAAAATAGAAAACATAGTTAAATAGAAATGAAAGAGAGAGAGAGAGAAGGACTTATCTGGCGCTCACCCGGTAGCCAGCCGGCCCAGCTCCTGTGCGGCCCAGCCCATCTCCACTCCCCCCCCCCTGTCGCCTTCCTCCTCGCGCCAGTAGGCACAGGCGCGTGGCCGACGCACGCCGGCGCACGCCCCGGCCACCTCCTGCTTGCCGCTCCACCTCGACACCCCGGACGCCTCCATGCGTGCCACGCCACCCCCCTGGAACTCCCTCACTCTCCCGAACTCTCCCCCCCTCCTCTGCTTCCTCTCTCCCTCACTCGCCCGAACGGAGCCGCCGCCACCGACGAGCTCCCTCGCGGCCACCGCCACCCCCTAGCCTCGCCGATGCGCTCAAAGGCTCCGCCTCGACCCCCTCTTCCTCCCCACCGATCCACGGCCCTCCGGAAGCCCTGGATGCTGCCAGCTTCGCCGTTCC
>NC_041390.1:620215407-620284572 GCF_002162155.2 Triticum dicoccoides | reverse complement strand
GAACGGAGCCGCCGCCACCGACGAGCTCCCTCGCGGCCACCGCCACCCCCTAGCCTCGCTGATGCGCTCAAAGGCTCCGCCTCGACCCCCTCTTCCTCCCCACCGATCCACGGCCCTCCGGAAGCCCTGGATGCTGCCAGCTTCGCCGTTCCCCTCCTCGGCCACCGCGGATCGCCGCCGTCAAATCCGCCCCCGTCCGGCCTCCCTCAAGCTCGCCGTCCACCTCTACAGGGTCTACGTGAGCTCTCCGTCCGTTTCCCCCTCTCTGTTTCGTCGTTCGCGCGCCGTAGCTAGGTTATCCACCGCGGCCGAGAGCTTCTCGCCGCCGGCCATGGCGTGGCCGTGGCCACAGCCACCGCAGCTCGCTCCCGAGCCCACCGTCGTGCTCACCGCAACCCCAGGAGGCCGCAGCGCCCTTCCGTTTCCCCTCTTGTGCACCGTAGCGCCGTTCCCGCCAATGCCCGAGGTCCGGCAGCCGCTGAGCTCGACGCCGGCGAGGATTACGGCCGCCCTAGCTTCTGCCGTTTGCCCTGTTAGATGCGCGCGAGCCTGGGCATTCCGTAGATGCCCTCCGCCGGCCATTTGGTCGCCGGAGCAAGAAACCCGAAGGCCTCCGCCGCCTCGGCCTCGCCGGCGACTCAACGCCGGCGGGATTGAGTCGTTTGACCAGGGGTTTGACCTCCCCTGGGTCTATGACAGGTGGGCCCCCGCCATCAGGTGATTAGTTTAAGCTAATCACCACCTAAGCTAACCCCCTGACACTGACATGTGGGCCCTAGTGCCCCTAATCTTTAATTAAACTAAACTAACCCCCCCCTGTCTAACCTGTGTCACTGACGTGTGGCCCCCACACGTCAGGTTTGACTCTGGGCGACCCAGTTGACCTGCTGACCTCAGCCTTACGCCATGCTGACGCAATATTCCTTTTCTGGAATTTAGTTCATTTTATAAATATTCAGGAAATTCCAGAAATTTGTAAAAACTTCTAAAAATCATAGAAATTCAACCGTAACTCCAAATTAGATAATTTATATATGAAAAATTATCAGAAAAATTCAAGGAATCCATCTGTACCATTTTCATGCATGTTAGAACAACTTATAGCTGCTGTTTAGCACAAATCAATTAAATGGCATTTGAATAATCACATATGGAGTTTGAATTTGAATCTTGTATTCAAACCAACTTCATTTAATCTGTTGCTAGTTGCATTAGCCCAAAACACATTCATTTTGCCATGTCATGATCATGCATCATATTGTGCATTGCATTGATTGTGTTCCCTTCTGTATTGCCGGTATTTGTCCCCTCTCGATAGACGTGATACCGATGATGTGATCGTTGACACTGATGAAGACTCAATGTTATCTTCAGAAGTGCCAGGCAAGCAAAACCCCCTTGTTCATTCCGATAAAATCCCACTCTCTCGCTCCTGCTCTCTTTTACTGCATTAGGACAACAACGACATATTTGTTACTTGCTGCGGTAGCTGAACCCCTTTATCCTTTGCATGACCTGTCATTGCCACAGTAAATAGATGAAACCCACTAGCATGAGTAGGAGTTGTTTGAGCCCTGTTGTGCCTACTCATTCATGTTTGTTTGTCATGCCTGCTACTGCTTAGAGTTGAGTCAGGTCTGATTCATCGGGGATGAATCAGAGGCGTGTGAACATATCCTACTGTGTGTGAGCTAAGTGTGTGAACACGATTTGGTAAAGGTAGCGATGAGAGGCCATGTAGGAGTACATGGTGGGTTGTCTCATTGCAGCCGTCCTTAGGAACTGAGTTCTGTGTTTGTGATCCATGATTCAGCTACTACCATACATTGGGCCCTGAAATATGACCCCGCTCGACTTCTTATTCACCCTAGTCCTCTGTCCAGGAGTTGCAAGTAGTTTCTGGTGTTTGTAGCTTACTGGAGGCCGTGGACAGCGCTGACCATAGGGGTGGGCTGTGATGCGGTAGGCACGTGGCCGGGTATACCGGGCGCCCGTTTGGTGTCACGGAACCCTGTTCACATCGTTTGGGGCTGTGAGCGAAACTCCGGCCGGATCTCCTCATGGATGGAACCCGAATAGGCGATAAACCTGGACTAGAGACTTAGGTGTTTAGGTAGGTCGTGGTCTACACCCACGTCGGCTTTCGCTTGAAGTCTGCCGAGCACATGTCGTGTGCAGACGCTAAGTGGTGGAAACATGTATGAAGAAGTACACCCCTGCAGGGTTAACATCATCTATTCGAATAGCCGTGTCCGCGGTAAAGGACTTCTGGGTTGCTTATATCAGTTCATAGACAAGTGAAAGTGGATACTTTAAAATGCGCAAGATAAGCGTGAGTGCTATGGATGGCGTTCTCGTAGGGAGACGGGAGCGGATCCATAGTGGTGTATTGATATGGTGAATATGTGGACTCGTGTGCGCCACCTCAAAAGAGTCGCTTGCAGTCGTAGTTTAGGATAGCCACCGAGTCAAAGCTGGCTTGCTGCAGTTAAACCCCACCATCCCTTTGTTGAAAATGATGCATATGTAGTTAGTTCTGATGTAAGTCTTGCTGGGTACAATTGTACTCACGTTTGCCTATTTTATGTTTTTGCAGAGAGACTTCAGTCTCACTAGTAGTTCCACGTGGACTTCGACGTTTAGCTTGTTACCTCAGCTACGATCTTGTGCCCTCGGCAGGATCTGATAGATAGTCAGGCTTCTCGGCCTTTTTCATTTATAGATGTCTGTACCCAGACATGATAGCTTCCGCTTGTGCTTTGACTTGTATGCTCTGATTGTTGGGTCGTGAGACCCATGTTTGTAATATCTCGCTCCTCGGAGCCTATTGATTAAAATACTTGAGTTGTAGAGTCATGTTGTGATGCCATGTTGTATTTGCACATATCGAGCATATTGTGTGTATGTTATTGAAATGCTTGGTATGTGTGGGATCTGACAACCTAGTTGTTTATCCTTGGTAGCCTCTCTTACCGGGAAATGTCTCCTAGTGTTTCCACCGAGCCATGGTAGCTTGCTACTGCTCTGGGACACTTAGGCTGGCCGGCATGTGTCCTTCTTCGTTCCTGTGTCTGTCCCTTCGGGGAAATGTCACGCGATGAATACCGGAGTCCTGTTAGCCCGCTACAGCCCGGTTCACCGGAGTCCTGCTAGCCCAGTGCTACAGCCTGGATTCACTCGCTGATGACCGACACGTTCGATGCTGGGTCATGGATGCCTGTCCCTGTAAGTCTGTGCCACTTTGGGTTTACGACTAGCCATGTCAGCCCGGGCTCCTTATCATATGGATGCTAGCGACACTGTCATATACGTGTGCCAAGAGGCGCAAACGGTCCCGGGCAAAGGTAATGCGACACCCGTGGGGATACCGTGCGTGAGGCCGCAAAGTGATATGATGTGTTACATGCTAGATCGATGTGGCATTGAGTCGGGGTCCTGACATGATATGGGTAGTACAAGAGTAGATCTACCACGAGATCAAGGAGGCTAAACCCTAGAAGCTAGCCTATGGTATGATTGTTGTGTATGGAGTTGATTCCCCCCTACGGACTACAACCCTCCGGTTTATATAGACACCAGATAGGGTTAGGGTTACACAGAGTCGGTTACAATGGTAGGAGATCTTGAATATCGCATCGCCAAGCTTGCCTTCCACGCCAAGGAAAGTCCCATCCGGACACGGGACGAAGTCTTCAATCTTGTATCTTCATAGTCCAGGAGTCCGGCTGAAGGCATAGTCCGGCTATCCGAACACCCCCTAATCCAGGACTCCCTCAGGCAGCGTGCCGACGGCGATCACATCGACCTTGGAACCATTCCCGACGCGCATCGTCACCTCGTCCTTTGCCAGTCTCTGCTTATTCCACAACTCCTGCTTTGAGTTACAAATGTGAGCAACGGCACCGGTATCAAATACCCAGGAGCTACTACGAGTACTGGTAAGGTACACATCAAGTACATGTATATCACATATACCTTTATTGTTGCCGGCCTTCTTGTCCGCTAAGTATTTGGGGCAGTTTCGCTTCCAGTGACCACTTCCCTTGCAATAAAACACTCAGTCTCGGGCTTGGGTCCATTCTTTGGCTTCTTCCCGGCAGCTTGCTTACCGGGCGCGACAACCCCCTTGCCGTCCTTCTTGAAGTTCTTCTTACCCTTGCCTTTCTTAAACTTAGTGGTTTTATTAACCATCAACAATTGATGTTCCTTTTTGATCTCCACCTCCGCTGATTTCAGCATTGAATATACCTCAGGAATGGTCTTTTCCATCCCCTGCATATTGAAGTTCATCACAAAGATCTTGTAGCTCGGTGGAAGTGACTGAAGGATTCTGTCAATGACCACGTCATCCGGGAGATTAACTCCCAGCTGAGTCAAGCGGTTATGCAACCCAGACATTTTGAGTATGTGCTCACTGACAGAACTATTTTCCTCCATCTTACAACTGAAGAACTTGTCGGAAACTTCATATCTCTCGACCCGAGCATGAGCTTGGAAAACCATCTTCTGCTCTTCGAACATCTCATATGCTCCGTGTTGCTCAAAATGCTTTTGGAGCCCCGGTTCTAAGCTGTAAAGCATGCCGTAGTGAACGAGGGAGTAATCATCAGCACGTGACTGCCAAGCGTTCATAACGTCTTGGTTCTTTGGGATGGGTGCGTCACCTAGCGGTGCTTCTAGGACATAATCTTTCTTGGCAGCTATGAGGATGATCCTCAGGTTTCGGACCCAGTCCGTATAGTTGCTGCCATCATCTTTCAGCTTGGTTTTCTCTAGGAACGCGTTGAAGTTGAGGACAACGTGGGCCATTTGATCTACAAGACATATTGTAAAGATTTTAGACTAAGTTCATGATAATTAAGTTCATCTAATCAAATTATTCAATGAACTCCCACTCATCTAGACATCCCTCCAGTCATCTAAGTGAAACATGATCCGAGTCAACTAGGCTGTGTCTGATCATCACATGAGACGGACTAGTCAACATCAGTGAACATCTTCATGTTGATCGTATCTTCTATACGACTCATGCTCGACCTTTCGGTCTTCCGTGTTCCGAGGCCATGTCTGTACATGCTAGGCTCGTCAAGTCAACCTAAGTGTATTGCGTGTGTAAATCTGGCTTACACCCGTTGTATTCGAACGTTAGAATCTATCACACCCAATCATCACGTGGTGCTTCGAAACAACGAACCTTCGCAATGGTGCATAGTTAGGGGGAACACTTTCTTGAAATTATTACGAGGGATCATCTTATTTAAGCTACCGTCGTTCTAAGAAAATAAGATGTAAAACATGATAAACATCACATGCAATCAAATAGTGACATGATATGGCCAATATCATTTTATCCTTTTGATCTCCATCTTCGGGGCTCCATGATCATCGTTGTCACCGGCATGACACCATGATCTCCATCATCATGATCTCCATCATCGTGTCTTCTTGAAGTTGTCTCGTCATCTATTACTTCTACTACTATGGCTAACGCTTTAGCAATAAAGTAAAGTAATTACATGACGTTTATGTTGACACGCAGGTCATAAATAAATTAAGACAACTCTTATGGCTCCTGTCGGTTGTCATACTCATCGACATGCAAGTCGTGATTCCTATTACAAGAACATGATCAATCTCATACATCACATATATCATTCATCACATCCTTTTGGCCATATCACATCACACGGCACATGCTGCAAAAACAAGTTAGACGTCCTCTAATTGTTCTTGCAAGTTTTTACGTGGTTGCTATAGGTTTCTAGCAAGAACATTTCTTACCTACGCCAAAACCACAACGTGATATGCCAATTTCTATTTACCCTTCATAAGGACCCTTTTCATTGAATCCGATCCAACTAAAGTGGGAGAGACAGACACCCGCTAGCCACCTTATGCAACTAGTGCATGTCAGTCGGTGGAACCAGTCTCACGTAAGCGTACGTGTAAGGTCGGTCCGGGCCGCTTCATCCCACGATGCCGCCGAATCAAGATAAGACTGGTAACGGCAAGTAAATTGACAATATCGACGCCCACAACTGCTTTGTGTTCTACTCATGCATAGAAACTACGCATAGACCTAGCTCATGATGCCACTGTTGGGGAACATAGCAGAATTTTAAAATTCTCTACGCATCACCAAGATCAATCTATGGAGTCATCTAGCAACGAGGGAGAGGGGAGTGCATGTACATACCCTTGTAGATCGCAAGCGGAAGCGTTCAAGAGAACGGGGTTGATGGAGTCGTACTCGTCGTGATCCAAATCACCGATGACCTAGCGCCGAACGGACGGCACCTCCGCGTTCAACACATGTACGGTTGGGAAGACGTCTCCTCCAACTTGATCCGGCAAGGGGGAAGGAGAGGTTGATGAAGATCCAGCAGCACGACGGTGTGGTGGTGGAAGCAACGGCGATCTCGGCAGGGCTTTGCCAAGCTTAGCAAGAGGGAGAGGTGTCACGAGAGGGAGAGGGAGGCGCCAGGGGCTGGGGTGCGGCTGCCCTCCCTCCCCCCCACTATATATAGGACCCCTAGGGGGCGCCGGCCCTAGGAGATGGGATCTCCAAGGGGGGGCGGCGGCCAAGGGGGGTGGCTTGCCCCCAAGCCAAGTGGGGCGCCCCCCACCCCTAGGGTTTCCAACCCTAGGCGCAGGGGGAGGCCCAAAGGGGGCGCACCAGCCCACTAGGGGCTGGTTCCCCTCCCACTTCAGCCCATGGGGCCCTCCGAGATAGGTGGCCCCACCCGGTGGACCCCCGGGACCCTTCCGGTGGTCCCGGTACAATACCGATTACCCCCAAAACTTTCCCGATGGCCGAAACTTGACTTCCTATATATAAATCTTCACCTCCGGACCATTTCGGAACTCCTCGTGACGTCCGGGATCTCATCCGGGACTCCGAACAACTTTCGGTTTACCGTATACTAATATCTCAACAACCCTAGCGCAACGAACCTTAAGTGTGTAGACCCTACGGGTTCGGGAGACACGCAGACATGACCGAGACGACTCTCCGGTCAATAACGAACAGCGGGATCTGGATACCCATGTTGGATCCCACATGCTCCTCGATGATCTCATAGGATGAACCGCGATGTCGAGGATTCAATCAATCCCGTATACAATTCCCTTTGTCAATCGGTACGTTACTTGCCCGAGACTCGATCGTCGGTATCCCAATACCTCGTTCAATCTCGTTACCGGCAAGTCACTTTACTCATACCGCATTGCATGATCCCATGATCAACCACTTGGTCACATTGATCTCATTGTGATGATGCATTACCAAGTGGGCCCAGAGATACCTCTCCGTCATACGGAGTGACAAATCCCAGTCTCGATTCGTGCCAACCCAACAAACACTTTTGGAGATACCCGTAGTGCACCTTTATAGTCACCCAGTTACGTTGTGATGTTTGGCACACCCAAAGCACTCCTACGGTATCCGGGAGTTGCACAATCTCATGGTCTAAGGAGATGATACTTGACATTCGGAAAAGCTATAGCAAACGAACTACATGATCTTTGAGCTATGCTTAGGATTGGGTCTTGTCTATCACATCATTCTCCTAATGATGTGATCCCGTTATCAATGACATCTAATGTCCATAGTCAGGAAACCATTACTATCTTTTGATCAACGAGCTAGTCAACTAGAGGCTCACTAGGGACGTGTTGTGGTCTATATATTCACACATGTATTACGATTTTCGGATAACATGATTATAGCATGAACAATAGACAATTATCATGAACAAGGAAATATAATAATAACCATTTTATTATTGCCTCTAGGGCATATTTCCAGCATTCTATAGCTGCAAAATGGAGGAGAATAGTTATGTCGGTCAACATACACTCAGAATGTCTGGGTACCACAACCACTTGACTCAACTGGGAGTTAATCTTCCTGATGTTAGTGTCATTGACGGAGTTCTTCAATCACTACCACCAATCTACAAAAGCTTCATAATGAACTATAATATGCAAGGGGTGAATAAGACAATTCCCGAGCTCTTCGCGATGCTAAAGGCTACGGAGGTAGAAATCAAGAAGTAGCATTAAGTGTTGATGGTTAATAAGACCACTAGTTTCAAGAAGAAGGACAAAGGGAATAAGGGGAACTTCAAGAAGAACGGCAAGCAAGTTGCTGCTCAAGTGAAGAAGCCCAAGTCTGGACCTAAGCCTGAGACTGAGTGCTTCTACTGCAAAGGGACTGGTCACTGGAAGCGAAAATGCCCCACCTATTTGGCGGATAAGAAGGATGGCAAAGTGAAAGGTATATTTGATATACATGTTATTGATGTGTACCTTACTAATGCTCGTAGTAGCGCCTGGGTATTTGATATTGGTTTTGTTGCTCATATTTGCAACTCGAAACAGGGGCTATGGATTAAACGAAGATTGGCTAAGGACAAGGTGACGATGCGCGTGGGAAATGCTTCCAAAGTCGATGTGATCGCCGTCGGCACACTACCTCTACGTCTACCTTCGGGATTAGTTTTAGACCTGAATAATTGTTATTTGGTGCCAGCGTTAAGCATGAACATTATATCTGGATCTTGTTTGATGCGGGATGGTTATTCATTTAAATCAAAGAATAATGGTTGTTCTATTTATATGAGTAATATCTTTTATGGTTATGCACCCTTGATGAGTGGTTTGTTTTTGTTGAATCTCGATTGTAGTGATACACATATTCATAATATTGAAGCCAAAAGATGCAAGGTTAATAATGATAGTGCAACTTATTTGTGGCACTGCCGTTTAGGTCATGCTACCTCTTGAGCACTGCGTTGGTTTTCCCTTGAAGAGGAAAGGGTGATGCAGCAAAGTAGCGTAAGTATTTCCCTCAGTTTTTGAGAACCAAGGTATCAATCCAGTAGGAGGCCACGCACAAGTCCCTCGCACCTACACAAACAAATAAATCCTCACAACCAACACGATAAGGGTTTGTCAATCCCTACACGGTCACTTACGAGAGTGAGACCTGATAGATATGATAAGATAATATTTTTGGTATTTTATGGTAAAGATGCAAAGCAAAATAAAAGCAAAATAAAAGGAAATGGAAATAGCTAAGTGTTAGAAGATTAATATGATGGAAAATAGACCCGGGGGCCAGAGGTTTCACTAGTGGCTTCTCTCAAGAGCATAACTATTTACGGTGGGTGAACAAATTACTGTTGAGCAATTGCCAGAATTGAGCATAGTTATGAGAATATCTAGGTATGATCATGTATATAGGCATCACGTCCGAGACAAGTAGACCGACTCCTGCCTGCATCTACTACTATTACTCCACACATCGACCGCTATCCAGCATGCATCTAGAGTATTAAGTTCATAAGAACAGAGTAACGCTTTAAGCAAGATGACATGATGTAGAGGGATAAATTCATGCAATATGATATAAAACCCGTCTTGTTATCCTTGATGGCAACAATACAATACGTGCCTTGCTGCCCCTACTGTCACTGGGAAAGGACACCGCAAGATTGAACCCAAAGCTAAGCACTTCTCCCATTGCAAGAAAGATCAATCTAGTAGGCTAAACCAAACTGATAATACGAAGAGACTTGCAAAGATAACCAATCATACATAAAAGAATTCAGAAGATTCAAATATTGTTCATAGATAAACTTGATCATAAACCCACAATTCATCGATCTCAACAAACACACCGCAAAACAAGATTACATCGAATAGATCTCCACGAGAGAGGGGGAGAACATTGTATTGAGATCCAAAAAGAGAGAAGAAGCCATCTAGCTAATAACTATGGACCCGAAGGTCTGAGGTAAACTACTCACACATCATCGGATAGGCTATGGTGTTGATGTAGAAGCCCTCCGTGATCGATGCCCCCTCCGGTGCAGCTCTGGAACAAGCCCCAAGATGGGATCTCACGGGTACAGAAGGTTGCGGCGGTGGAGTTAGGTTTTTGGCTCCGTGTCTGGTAGTTTGGGGGTACGTAGGTATATATAGGAGGAAGGAGTATGTCGGTGGAGCAACAGGTGGCCCACGAGGGTGGAGGGCGTGCCTGGGGGGTGGGCGCACCCCCCTACCTCGTGCCCTCCTGGTTGATGTCTTGACGTAGGGTCCAAGTCCTCTGGATCACTTTCGTTCCGAAAATCACGTTCCCGAAGGTTTCATTCCGTTTGGACTCCATTTGATATTCTTTTTCTGCGAAACTCTGAAATAGGAAAAAAAAACAACAATTCTGGGATGGGCCTCCGGTTAATAGGTTAGTCCCAAAAATAATATAAAAGTGTATAATAAATCCCAATAATGTCCAAAATAGAATATAGTATAGCATGGAACAATCAAAAATTATAGATGCGTTGGAGACGTATCAAGCATCCCCAACCTTAATTCATGCTCGTCCTCGAGTAGGTAAATGATAAAAACAGAATTTTTGATGTGGAATGCTACTTGGCATAATTTCAATATAATTATTCTTATTGAGGCATGAATGTTCAGATTTGATATGATTCAAGATAAAAGTTTAATGTTGACATAAAAACAATAATACTTCAAGCATACTAACTAAGCAATTATGTCTTATCAAAATAACATAGCCAAAGCAAGTTATCCCTACAAAATCATATAGTCTGGCTATGCTCCATCTTCCCCACACAAAATATTCATATCATGTATGACCCCGATTTTGGCCAAGCATTTGGTTCATACTTTTAACGCGCTTCAACCTTTTTAACTCTTACGCAATACATGAGCGCAAGCCATGGATATAGCGCTATGGTGGAATAAGGTATAATGGTAGGGGTTGTGTGGGAAGCCAAAAAGGAGAAAATCTCACATCAATGAGGCTAATCAACGGGCTATGGAGATGCCCATCAATTGATGTTAATGCGAGGAGTAGGGATTGCCATGCAACGGATGCACTAGAGCTATAAGTGTATGAAAGCTCAAAAAGAAACTAAGTGGGTGTGCATCCAACTTGCTTGCTCATGAAGACTTCGGGCATTTGAGGAAGCCCATCATTCGAATATACAAGCCAAGTTCTATAATGAAATTTCCCACTAGTATATGAAAGTGACAATATAAGAGACTCTCTATTATGGAGATCACGGTGCTACTTTGAAGCACAAGTGTGGTAAAAGGATAGTAACATTGTCCCTTCTCTCTTTTTCTCTCATTTTTTTATTTGGGCCTTTTCTCTTTTTTTATGGCCTCTTTTTTTTAGTCCGGAGTCTCATCCCGACTTGTGGGGGAATCATAGTCTCCATCATCCTTTCCTCACTTGGAACAATGCTCTAATAATGATGATTATCACACTTTTATTTACTTACAACTCATGAATTACAACTCAATACTTAGAACAAAATATGACTCTATATGAATGCCTCCGGCGGTGTACCGGGATATGCAATGAATCAAGAGCGACATGTATGAAAGAATTATTAACGGTGGCTTTGCCACAAATACAATGTCAACTACATGATCATACAAAGCAATATGACAATAATGGAGTATGTCATGATAAATGAAACGGTGGAAAGTTGCATGGCAATGTATCTCGGAATGGCTATGGAAATGCCATGATAGGTAGGTATGGTTGCTGTTTTGAGGAAGATATAAGGAGGTTTATGTGTGATAGAGCATATCATATCACGGGGTTTGGATGCACCGGCGAAGTTTGCACCGACTCTCAAGGTGAGAAAGGGCAATGTGCGGTACCAAAGAGACTAGAAAATTGCGGAAAGTTAAATGTGCGTATAATCCATGGACTCACATTAGTCATAAATAACTCATATACTTATTGAAAAAATTTATTAGCCCTCGAAGCGAAGTACTACTACGCATGCTCCTAGGTGAAGGGTTGGTAGGAGTTAACCATCGCGCGATCCCGGCCGCCACACAAAGGAAGACAATCAACAAATACTTCATGATCCGACTTCGTTACATAACGGTTCACCATACGTGCATGCTACGGGAATCACAAACTCCAACACATGTATTTTTCAATTCCACAATTACTCAACTAGCACAACTATGATATTACTACCTTTATATCTCAAAACAATTATCAAGCATCAAATTTCTCATGGTATTAATTAAAGCAAATTGCCATGCTATTTTAAGACTCTCAAAATAATATAAGTGAAGCATGAGAGATCAATAGTTTCTATAAAACAAATCCACCACCGTGCTCTAAAAGATATAAGTGAAGCACTAGAGCAAAAACTATGAAGCTCAAAAAATATAAGTGAAGCACATAGAGTATTCTAATAAATTCCGAATCAAGTGTGACTCTCTCAAAAGGTGTGTACAGAAAGTATGATTGTGGTAAACTAACAAATAAATACTCAAATAATACAAGACGCTCCAAGCAAAACACATATCATGTGGTGAATAAAAATATAACTCCAAGTAAAGTTACCGATGGAAGTAGACGAAAGAGGGGATGCCTTCCGGGGCATCCCCAAGCTTTGGATTTTAGGTGTTCTTAGATTATCTTGGGGTGCCATGGGCATCCCCAATCTTAGCCTCTTGCCACTCCTTGTTCCATAATCCATCAAATCTTTCACCCAAAACTTGAAAACTTCACAACACAAAACTCAGCAGAAAAATCTCGTGAGCTCCGTTGGCGAAAGAAAACAAAAGACCACTTTAAGGTACTGTAATTAACTCATTCTTTATTTATATTTGTGTTAAACCTACTGTATTCCAACTTCTATATGGTTTATAAACTATTTTACTAGCCATAGATTCATCAAAATAAGCAAACAACACACGAAAAACAGAATCTGTCAAAAACAGAACAGTCTGTAGTAATCTGTAACTAAAGCAAACTTCTGGAACTACAAAATTTTAGCCAAAATAGGAAGACCTAGACAATTTGTTTATTGATCAGAAGCAATTGGAATCAATATTTTATCATGTTCTGGTGATTTTTAGCAATTACTTTCGTGAACAGAAAGTTTCTGCAATTTTCAGCAAGATCAAATAACTATCATCCAAGAAGATCCTATAGGTTTAACTTGGAACAAACACTAATTAAAACATAAAAACACATCTAACCATAGGCTATATCAAAGATTTATTCCTAAACAGAAGCAAAAAGCAAAAAAACTAAAAATAAAATTGGGTTGCCTCCCAACAAGCGCTATTGTTTAACGCCCCTAGCTAGGCATTGAGATTTCAATGATGCTCTCAAGAAAGACAAGAATTGAAGCACAAAGAGAGCATCATAAAACATGTGAAAATCACATCTAAGTCTAACATACTTTCTATGCATAGGCATCTTATAGTCAAACAAATTATCAAGGCAAGCAGAAACTAGCATATACAAGGAAGCGGAAGGAAACAATAGCAATCTCAACATAATGACAGGTAATTTAGTAACATGAAAATTTCTACAACCATATTTTCCTCTCTCATAATAATTACATGTAGGATCATAAGCAAATTCAACAATATAGCTATCACAAAACATATGCTTAACACGATCCACATGTATGCAAAGTTGACACTCTTCCAAAATAGTGGGATTATCCTTAACTAAAGTCATGACCTCTCCAAACCCACTTTTATAAAAAATACCAGAAGATTGAACATTCTCCAAATATGTGGGATCTAAAGTTGACACTCTTCCAAAGCCACTTCCAATATTATTGAAAACACTATTATCAATCTCATGTTCATCATGGGGCTTAAATAAATTTTCAAGATCATAAGAAGAATCACCCCAATCATGATCATTGCAACAAGTAGTAGACATAGCAAACTTAGCATCCCCAAGCTTAGGGTTTTGCATATTATTAGCACAATTTACATCAAGAAAATTTATAGTAAAATCATTGCAATCATGCTTTTTATTCAAAGATCTATCATTAATCACTTTATAAAGCACTTCATCACAATTTCCAGATTCACGAATTTCAAGCAAAACCTCATAAAGATAATCTAGTGCACTCAACTCACTAGCAATAGGTTCATCATAATTGGATCTTTTAAAGAGATTAGCAAGGGGATGAGGATCCATAAACTTTTAGCAAGCGAAGACGCAAGCAAAAAGAAGGCACATGGTAACCTAAGAAACAAGAGAAAAAGAGGCGAACGGAAAAAAGAGGGCGAATAAAACGGCAAGGGTGAAGTGGGGGAGAGGAAAACAAGAGGAAAATGGCAAATAATGTAATGAGAGAGATAAGGGTTTATGATGGGTACTTGGTATGTTGACTTTTGCGTAGACTCCCTGGCAACGGCGCTAGAAATCCTTCTTGCTACCTCTTCAGCACTGCGTTCGTTTTCCCTTGAAGAGAAAAGGGTGATGCAGCAAAGTAGCGTAAGTATTTCCCTCAGTTTTTGAGAACCAAGGTATCAATCCAGTAGGAGGCCACGCACGAGTCCCTCGCACCTACACAAACAAATAAATCCACGCAACCAACGCGATAAGGGTTTGTCAATCCCTACACGGTCACTTACGAGAGTGAAATCTGATAGATATGATAAGATAATATTTTTGGTATTTTTATGATGAAGATGCAAAGTAAAATAAAAGCAAAATAAAAGGCAACGGAAATAGCTAAGTGTTAGAAGATTAATATGATGGAAAATAGACCCGGGGCCATAGGTTTCACTAGTGGCTTCTCTCAAGAGCATAAGTATTTACGGTGGGTGAACAAATTACTGTTGAGCAATTGATAGAATTGAGCATAGTTATGAGAATATCTAGGTATGATCATGTATATAGGAATCACGTCCGAGACAAGTAGACCGACTCCTGCCTGCATCTACTACTATTACTCCACACATCGACCGCTATCTAGCATGCATCTAGAGTATTAAGTTCATAAGAACAAAGTAACGCTTTAAGCAAGATGACATGATGTAGAGGGATAAATTCATGCAATATGATATAAACCCCATCTTGTTATCCTCGATGGCAACAATACAATATGTGTCTTGCTGCCCCTACTGTCACTAGGAAAGGACACTGCAAGATTGAACCCAAAGCTAGGCACTTCTCCCATTGCAAGAAAGATCAATCTAGTAGGCCAAACCAAACAGATAATTCGAAGAGACTTGCAAAGATAACCAATCATACATAAAAGAATTCAGAAGATTCAAATATTATTCATAGATAAACTTGATCATAAACCCACAATTCATCGGTCTCAACAAACACACCTCAAAAGAAGATTACATCGAATAGACCTCCACGAGAGAGGGGGAGAACATTGTATTGAGATCCAAAAAGAGAGAAGAAGCCATATAGCTAATAACTATGGACCCGAAGGTCTGCGGTAAACTACTCACACATCATCGGAGAGGCTATGGTGTTGATGTAGAAGCCCTCCGTGATCGATGCCCCCTCCGGCGGAGCTCCGGAACAGGCTCCAAGATGGGATCTCACGGGTACAGAAGGTTGCGGCGGTGGAATTAGGTTTTTGGCTCCGTGTCTGGTAGTTTGGGGGTACGTAGGTATATATAGGAGGAAGGAGTACGTTGGTGGAGCAACAGGGAGCCCACGAGGGTGGAGGGTGCGCCTGGGGGGTAGGCGCGCCCCCCTACCTCGTGCCCTCCTGGTTGATGTCTTGACGTAGGGTCCAAGTCCTCTGGATCACGTTCGTTCCGAAAATCACGTTCCCGAAGGTTTCATTCCGTTTGGACTCCGTTTGATATTATTTTTCTGTGATACTCTGAAATAGGAAAAAAAATAGCAATTCTGGGCTGGGCCTCCGGTTAATAGGTTAGTCCCAAAAATAATATAAAAGTGTATAATAAATCCCAATAATGTCCAAAACAGAATATAATATAGCATGGAACAATCAAAAAGTATAGATACGTTGGAGACATATCAGGTCATATTGGTGTAAAGCGCATGAAGAAACTCCATGCTGATGGACTTTTGGAATCACTTGATTATGAATCACTTGATGCTTGCGAACCATGCCTCATGGGAAAGATGACTAAGACTCCATTCTCCGGAACAATGAAGCGAGCAACAAACTTGTTGGAAATAATACATACTAATGTATGCGGTCCGATGAGTGTTGAGGCTCGCGGCGGGTATCGTTATTTTCTGACCTTCACAGATGATTTGAGCAGATATGGGTATATCTACTTGATGAAACATAAGTCTGAAACATTTGAAAAGTTCAAAGAATTTCAGAGTGAAGTGGAAAATCATCGTAACAAGAAAATAAAATTTCTACGATCTGATCGCGCAGGTGAATATTTGAGTTATGATTTTGGTCTTCATTTGAAACAAAGTGGAATAGTTTCGCAACTCACGCCACCTGGAACACCACAGCGTAATGGTGTGTCCGAATGTCGTAACCGCACTTTATTAGATATGATGCAATCTATGATGTCTCTTACTGATTTACCGCTATCATTTTGGGGTTATGCTTTAGAGACGACTGCATTCACGTTAAATAGGGCACCATCTAAATCCGTTGAGGCGACACCATATGAACTGTGGTTTGGCAAGAAACCCAAGTTGTCGTTTCTTAAAGTTTGGGGCTGTGATGCTTATGTGAAAAAACTTCAACCTGATAAGCTCAAACCCAAATCGGAGAAATGTGTCTTCATAGGATACCCAAAGGAGACTGTTGGGTACACCTTCTATCACAGATCTGAAGGCAAGATATTCGTTGCTAAGAATGGATCATTTCTAGAGAAGGAGTTTCTCTCGAAAGAAGTGAGTGGGAGGAAAGTAGAACTTGATGAGGTAATTGTACCTTCTCCCGAATTGGAAAGTAGTTAATCACATAAATCAGTTCTAGTGATTCCTACACCAATTAGTGAGGAAGCTAATGATGATGATCATGAAACTTCTGATCAAGTTACTACCAAACCTCGTAGGTCAACCAGAGTAAGATCCGCACCAGAGTGGTACGGTAATCCTGTTCTGGAAGTCATGTTACTTAACCATGACGAACCTACGAACTATGAGGAAGCGATGATGAGCCCAGATTTCGCGAAATGGCTTGAGGCCATGAAATCTGAGATGGGATCCATGTATGAGAACAAAGTATGGACTTTGGTTGACTTGCTCGATGATCGGCATGCCATAGAGAATAAATGGATCTTCAAGAAGAAGACTAACGCTGACGGTAATGTTACTGTCTACAAAGCTTGACTTGTTGCGAAAGGTTTTCGACAAGTTCAAGGAGTTGACTACGATGAGACCTTCTCACCCGTAGCGATGCTTAAGTCTGTCTGAATCATGTTAGCAATTGCCGCATTTTATGATTATGAAATTTGGCCAATGGATGTCAAAACTGCATTCCTTAATGGATATCTTAAAGAAGAGTTGTATATGATGCAACCAGAAGGTTTTGTCGATCCAAAAGGTGATAACAAAGTGTGCAAGCTCCAGCGATCCATTTATGGACTGGTGCAAGCCCCTCAGAGTTGGAATATACGCTTTGATAGTGTGATCAAAGCATATGATTTTATAAAGATTTTTGGAGAAGCCTGTATTTACAAGAAAGAAAGTGGGAGCTCTGTAGCATTTCTGATATTACATGTGGATGACATATTGTTGATCGAAAATGATATTTCTGGATAGCATAAAAGGATACTTGAATAAGAATTTTCAATAAAAGACCTCGGTGAAGCTGCTTATATATTGGGCATCAAGATCTACAGAGATAGATCAAGACGCTTAATTGGACTTTCACAAAGCACATACCTTGATAAAGTAAGTTCAAAATGGATCAGTCAAAGAAAGGGTTCTTGCCTGTGTTACAATGTGTGAAGTTGAGTCAGACTCAATGCCCGACCACTGCAGAAGATAGAGAGAAAATGGAAGTCATTTCCTATGCCTCAGCCATAGGTTCTATCATGTATGCAATGTTGTGTGCCTTGCTATTAGTTTAGCAGGGAGGTACCAAAGTAATCCAGGAGTGGATCACTGGACAACGGTCAAGAACATCCTGAAATACCTGAAAAGGACTAAGGATATGTTTCTCGTTTATGGAGGTGACAAGGAGCTCGTCGTAAATGGTTACGTCGATGCAAGCTTTGACATTGATCCGGATGACTCTAAGTCACAAACTGGATACATATTTATATTGAATGGTGGAGCTGTCAGTTGGTGCAGTTCCAAGCAGAGCCTCGTGGCGGGATCTACGTGTGAAGCGGAGTACATAGCTGCTTCGGAAGCAGCAAATGAAGGAGTCTGGATGAAGGAGTTCATATCCGATCTAGGTGTAATACCTAGTGCATCGGGTCCAATGAAAATCTTTTGTGACAATACTGGTGCAATTGCCTTGGAAAAGGAATCCAGATTTCACAAGAGAACCAAGCACATCAAGAGATGCTTCAATTCCATCCACGATCAAGTCAAGGAGGGGAGACATAGAGATTTTCAAGATACACATGGATCTGAATATTGCAGACCCATTGACTAAGCCTCTCTCATGAGCAAAACATGATTAGCACCAAGACTCCATGGGTGTTAGAATCATTACTATGTAATCTAGATTATTGACTCTAGTGCAAGTGGGAGACTAAAGGAAATATGCCCTAGAGGCAATAATAAAGTTGTTATTTATATTACCTTATATCATGATAAATGTTTATTGTTCATGCTAGAATTGTATTAACCAGAAACATAATACATGTGTGAATACATAGACAAAACAGAGTGTCCCTAGTATGCCTATACTAGACTAGCTCGTTAATCAAAGATGGTTAAGTTTCCTCACCATAGACATGTGTTGTCATTTGATGAACGGGATCACATCATTAGAGAATGATGTGATGGACATGACACATCCGTTAGCTTAGCATAATGATCGTTTAGTTTTATTGCTATTGCTTTCTTCATGACTTATACATGTTCCTCTAACTATGAGATTATGCAACTCCCGAATACCGGAGGAACGCCTTGTGTGCTATCAAACGTTACAACGTAACTGGGTGATTATAAAGATGCTCTACAGGTGTCTCCGATGGTGTTCGTTGAGTTGGCATAGATCGAGATTAGGATTTGTCACTCCGTGTTTCGGAGAGTTATCTCTGGGCCCTCTCAGTAATGCACATCACTATGAGCCTTGCAAGCAATGTGTCTAATGAGTTAGTCATAGGATGATGCATTACGGAACGAGTAAAGAGACTTGCCAGTAACGAGATTGAACTAGGTATGATGACACCAACGATCGAATCTCGGGCAAGTAACATACCGATGACAAAGGGAACTACGTATGTTGTTATGTGGTTTGGCCGATAAAGATCTTCGTAGAATATGTAGGAGCCAATATGAGCATCCAGGTTCCGCTATTGGTTATTTACCAGAGATGTGTCTCGGTCATGTCTACATAGTTCTTGAACCCGTAGGGTCCGCACGCTTAACGTTCGATGACGATTTGTATTATGAGTTATGTGATTTGATGACCGAAGTTTGTTTGGAGTCTTGGATGAGATCACGGACATGACGAGGGGTCTCGAAATGGTCGAGAGGTAAAGATTCATATATTGGAAGGTTGCATTCCGACATCGGAATGGTTCCGAGTGATTCGGGCATTTTTCCGGAGTACCGGGAGGTTACCGGAACCCCCTGGGGGAAGATTGGGCCTACATGGGCCATAGGGAAGAGGGGAGGCAACCCACAAGGGGCAGCTGCGCCCCCTCCCTATAGGGAGTCCGAATTGGACTAGGGAGGGGGCACGCCCCCCCCCTTTCCTTCTCCTCTTCCTCTCCCTTCCCTCTTTCCCCCTCTTCGGAAAAGGAAAGGGAGTCCAACTAGGATTGAGAGTCCTAGTTGGACTCCCCTCTATGGAGCGCCCCCTAGGCCAGCCTCCTCCTCCTCCCCTCATTTATATATGGGGGAGGGGGCACCCCAAAGGCACACCAAGCCTTCTCTTACCTGTGTGCGGTGCCCCCCTCCACAGTTACACACCTCGGTCATATCGTCGCAGTGCCTAGGTGAAGCCCTGCGCCGGTAACTTCATCATCACCGTCACCACGTCGTCGTGCTGACGGAACTCTCCCCCGTACTCAACTGGATCAAGAGATCAAGGGACGTCATCAAGTCGAACGTGTGCTGGATGCGGAGGTACCGTGCGTTCGGTGCTTGGATCGGTTGGATCGCGAAGACGTTCGACTACATCAACCGCGTTACTAAACGCTTCCGCTTTCGGTCCACGAGGATACATGGACACACTCTCCCCGCTCGTTGCTATGCTTCTCTTAGATAGATCTTGCGTGATCGTAGGAATTTGTTTTTGAAATACTACGTTCCGCAACATTGAGGCCATGGAGAAATTTTCCTACATTATGGTGAATGTGTTTGGACTTAAGTACTTGAGAGAACCAAATGTCGAAGACACAAAAAAGTTACTGGCAATTGGATCAACAAGAGTTTTTCCATGTATACTCGGTCCAGTCAATCGCATGCACTAGAAATGGAAGAAATGCCACACAGATTTGAACGGCACTACCGAGGTCACACAAAAGAGGTCATCATCATACCATCAAAGGACTTGTGGATATAGCATGCTTTCTTTTGCATGCCAGGTTCTCACAACGACATCAATATGCTTAAGCGCCCTCCGTTGTACATGAGACTTTGTGATGTGATGCTCCAGTGTGCAACTACACCATCAATAGGCATGACTACAATATGGCAACATGGGATATTACTTTGATTTCATCCCATGGACACACATGTAAATGCCAAATTATATCAATTAATAATAGATGAAATAACCATAGGAAAACGAGTACAATAAATTAGAAGATTTTCAATAAAAATGTTTTCCTGAACAAAAACCTAAAAGTTACTCTGTGGTATATAAGACAAGCTAAGCAAAATGTGTCTCACAAACCTTATATAAGACAACCACTACCGAGCATAAATACTAACATGCTATCCAAAAACTAAAAATGTTATATGTTTTCAATTGTCTTTGAAAAATAAAAAAAAAAGTACTTCCTCTGTCCCATAATGTAACACGTTTTTTTACACTAGTGCCAAAAAAGTCTTACATTATGGGACCGAGGGAGTATATGTTTTGTATAGTCTTAAAAATATTACAAATATTATATGTCTTCAATAGTATTTGTTGTTCAAAAGTAGCACAATATTTTTCCAGATATTCAAATTCGTAAAGAATTACACACAAGAAATGTTACCGATTTCATATAATCTGGAATCACCATAACACACTTTCAATTTAAACTCGTACAACTAATTAATTGGATTTATATGTGTAGAAAAATAAATATAAGTCCAATGGTAATGGAATAATTTATGTGGAGTTGGTACATCCCCAATATACCAGCTAAGCTTGTTTCAAGTTCATTTGTGCTTCTTTTGAATTCCAATGTCCCTCCAAATATTTCCCACACAGCCTCTTTTGCATTTTCTGTAAAAAGAAAGTTAAAGAATTGCCAGTCGCTCCTTCTCTCTCTTTTCCTTTTGGCCGGCCCAACTTGCCAGGAGACACACACACACACACACACACAATCAACCCAGACGGCCCAGCCCATCTCACACAGCCCCTTCTTCCTCCTGTACGAACCTCCCATCCACCAGACCACCACCCATCGCGTGGAGGTCTTGATCAGACGGACACCGTTCCCACTCGAGCTCCAAGAGGCCGCGCACAAACCCTAAACCCTAGCCCCTCTCTCCATTTCCCCCCTCCTCTCCCCCTTCATCCCCGCGACGCCGGCGACCTCCTTCCTCTTCGCCCCCGTCCGCCGCGACCTCGTCAACCTCGTCTGCGACCTGGGTGAGCCCCCGCATCTCCTTCCTCCCTCTCCCGTGCCCTTATTTCTCGGTAGCCGCAGTCTAGTGCAAGCCGACGCGCGCGCATTCCCGCGCACACAGCCTCTGGTCGGCACCTGGTTTCGCTCCCGCGCGCGCGCCCCTGGTTCCCGTGCCCTAGCCATGGCGAAAGGGGCCGATCTCCTGATCTCCTCGCCCGTCACGAACATGGGACGCACACACTCGCCTCACACGCACGCGTCTACTCGTGCGAGCACCCACACACACACACGCACAAGGCGTCGTCCGCCATCGCCGAGGCGAGCTCGTGCTCATGACTCTGGCCGCATGCGCGCACGTGATGCTCGCAACATGCGCGTCGCCCGCAGCACCCGCACACACGCCAAAAGGCTGCTCGGCTGCTCGCGGGCGAGCTCCCGTGGCTCTGCTCCGTGTGCATTAGCCAAGAGCCTCGTGTTTTTCTCATCTTGTGTTTGGTTCATATATATCTGTAAACAACCATTACTATCTCTGCATGCTGTTGTATTCTCTAACTGAACATCCCTAGTCTTTAGCTCACTAGCTAGTCTACAGGGAGGTTGTTAGTCACGATTGAGTTTGCATGTTTGTGCCTTGTAACTGTATATGTACCTGACCGCATGATCAATCAAACACTTGTGTTGGATCCTATTCCTTCTCTCTTACAATATCGACAGCGCAAGCACAAATCTAGGCTGGTGGCAAGCCCAGGCACCTCTAACCGAGATTTCAATGGATCGAATCCCAGCCAGTGCAAATAAGCACCTTCTTTTCCCTTGTTTAGGGCTTTGTGAAGATGAAGCTAGTGCAGGACAATCGGGCTGGGACCTCGATGTTTTACTTTGTGAAGATGAAGCAGGTGCAGGACAATCGAGCTGGGACCTCGATTTTTTACCCGGTCCTGCCTGGTAACGAGTTTTTATTACTGTGGGTTCTTTTCTATTTGATCTACTGCCTCCTTCCTATAATATAAGACCGTTTTGCAAGCTAAAACAGCTTGCAAAACGATCTTATATTATGGGACGGAAGGAGTAGCTCACAAATTTGACCTGACATTTGTAAAATTGCAGATTCAACGTATGATCTACCTGCTCCCTTGGTCCCCAGGTTTACCACAGCCAAGAAGTACAACAGGAACTATCGGGCTCGTCGTGCAGCAAGTAAGACCATGCATGCATCAAATTGGCGCAGCAATAAAGTAGCTAAATGAATTAATTAGCACATGATGTTTTTGATTGGTTTAGAGCACCAATAGCTTTTTGCTACACAACATGTTGTTGCTGCCAACAAAAAAATCCACCACTAACATTTTAGCCCACCTTTACATTTGCAATGAATCATACAATGAGCTAACAGTCTTATGACAAATGTCATAGGCTGTCCAAACATATTCCTGCAATTAGGCTGATCTCATACAAGTTTTTCCACCAAGCAATTCCAGCAATGAGCTAAAAGTACTTTTTTTTCAAGCATCGTACCCCTAGTCTAATACTTTGGTGTGTGAAGACACGGGAATCTTGTAAAGCGTGTATGAAATAAGTACACTACAAGAAATCTGTTGATCCATGACGGATTTCGCATGACGTTTTTGAAATCTGTCATGAATGGCCCGGTACAGCCCCGCAAGCCCGCTAAAGCCCACCAAAGCCCGCCTAACCATTCACGTATAAAAAACCCAAACCCTAAGTGCCTCTCCTCTCTCTGTCTCTCCCTTCGTCGCAGCCCCCCTCCCGATTCCCCATCTCCTCACACACATCGCCGCCACCCACCACCACATCGCCTCCTCCCACTGCTCGTCGCCAGCCCTTTCCCTCCTCTCACCTCACTGCTCCGGCAGCTGCTAGATCCGCCGCCACCCCCACCAATCCATCTCTCGCATAACCCATCTCTCCCTCTCCTGTGAATCATCGCGCAGCCACCAAGATCCGCCGATTCCGGCGACGTCCGCCACCGTGCAGCACACTCGCGAGCTTGTCTCCGACCCCTCCGCCCTCCAGCCCAGCTGGATCTGCCGCTCCCAGCCCCCTGCACTCGCACTCAACCCCTAGCCAATGTCTAGGGTTTCAGCTACGGCGGCGCGTCTGTCACTGGCGCGTCTCCAACAGCACCACTTCGTCGTGCATTGCGCCCCCTCGCGCCTCTCCGCCTCCCCCTAGCTCAGTGCGCTCGACTGTGTTGGGCTGGACGGCGGCGACCCCGACCCCCTCTTCCGTGTCTCCGGCGCAGCGGTGCGTCCTGTGGCAACCTCCTCTGTCACGCGAGATGGTGTCTGACCTGCACTGCGATCATTGCATTGCTTACAAAGGTCTCCGGTGAGCACTGCGACCTCTACCTCCCTCTTCTCCTTGATTCAGCTTGAGTTTGTATCTTTCCTCTCAAGAATTGATGATTTAGTATTTACAAACATTAATCCCTTTGTTATAGAATTTATAGTCTAGTAGCAAGTTAGGCTCATAGTCAGTAAACTATTTGATGCTTTCCTGATTTGATTAAACTGACTGTTGCAATCAGGTAGCTGTAGTTTTATTTGACTGTACTTTTTTAGCTGTATTCTGTGAAAGTAAACTCCAGAGTGCAAAATTGTATTCGTTGTGCATTTTTGTATCTTTTGAGAACCAAAAGAGATGAATTGAACCTCTTCTAGCTCCTAATAAAAGGCAATGTGCAAAACTGTATGTGCTGTACATTTTGGTATCTTTCCAGAACGAAAAGAGATGGAGAATTGAACCTCTTCTTACTGCCTAATAAAAGGGAGTGTATTAGTAGTTCAATCACTTCCAGAATGCTTCTTGATATATCAGGAAAAGCGAGTTATCCACTTTATGAATTACTGGATGTTGCTTTACATTCTACAGTAGCCTCCTTTTTGTCTTTCTGTATTGTGGAATCAGTGTTCCTTGTCTGGCATATTTCTCTACTACTGTAAAGTGTATATATTAATGCAGTATTATTATGCTTGTTATGATATCTTAAGCATTGTTCCTTGCTCAGGTCTCCACTTGATCAGTGACGAAGGTTGATGATTACAACTGAACGACTGAATCAGTCCACTGGTAGAATTAAATATAGTTGAAGAACTATGCTGCAGACAAAAGAACTTGGTGTGTCAATTCTTTAGGACCTCACACTAGTGGTTGCTTTATTTATAAAGCGGGGCGAAAGCCTTTCTCGGTAGGACCTCACACTACAGTACATAGTCAATCATAACTACTTTATATTAGTTTAGATATACTTCCTTGAAATGTTATGTGAACCATCATTGGCTGTATAGCTCTTCTGTTCATCATTACTTCCAGCTTGGTTATTTCTTGTGGTACTGGTAGAGATCAGATTGCCATAGCCCATTATATAAGTTCTAGGTTTGATTGATTTCCTCTACCAATTCTAAATATAATAATCAAAATTTGCATTTGTTCGATGCAGGATCTGTTATCAAAATCGAGAGTTAGTGGTTCAAGTTTATTAAATCATGTTAAGTGCAGTGTAACTTTGAAAGTGTCTCCACCTTGAACATTTCATTTATTCTTATTTTCTCTACCATTAATAGGTATTATTTATAATCTGCTTCCTCAATTCCGAAATAATTGAATTTGATCAAGTTTATAAGTAAAAAAGAGGTCACTTGGCTGTTCTTGATACTATAGTATACCTATTATGTCTGTTCTCACACGTAGATAGGTGTATTTGTTTACATAAGAAAAATGACACCAAGTTAATTAGTTCATGATCATGGTTTAGGAAAAAAAATGGGTGCGCTATGGTAAAAAGAAGTACAGTTTTGTTGCAAGTAGTTTTCCAGAAACAATAACTTATCTTGTTCCCCTATCCCTTTATTATTTGTCAACACCCCTCTGATCTTTGAGATGATAATTTTTCAAAGGTACCTACAGAAGCATATTGTCTGTTACAGGTTTACTTGGTGGTGAGAGCCAAAAAGGAAGTTCGAGGTGTAGGCATGAACTTGATGATTAAGAGGGTCTGTACAATCTTGTATATTTGTTGGTGTAATCTGGTGTAATTATTAATCTTCTATATTTGTTGATGTAATCTGGTGTAATTATTACTAAGGGCCTGTGATCTGATGTTGGATGTTTCATTGGCCATGTTTTAAAAGGGCTTTACTCAGTGAAATAATTGAATAGAAATTTGTCAAATGCTTCAAATTATGGGTCTGTTCAATAGAAATTAATTGTGTTGTGAAAGCTTGTTTGGTTATGTCTAATGGGTGGCGCTGTAACTGGTTGGATGGAAATCATGGCTGGACTAAAATAAATATTCTAAACTACCACAACAAAAAAAGTGGATGCCACATCACATTCACGTTGGTGCCATGTAGATGCCATGTCAACCCCATTTTTGTACAGCGTTGTCTAAATCCATGACGGACTAGTCTGTCATAGAGGACCGGGCCTAGGCGGGCCTAGGGACTGATCGGTGACGGCCAGGATCCGTCATGATGGTACAGTTGTCAAATTATGACGCGATATACATGACGGATTATAAATCCGTCACGAACAACCCTCCTTGACGGTTTTGCACAGTTCCATGACAGATTGTATCCGTCATGGATTAATAAGATTCTTGTAGTTCTTACATGCTAGAGGCCAGAAAAATTTAACATACTATTATCTGTAAATTTTGAAGTTCTTACATGCATGAGGTTGGAATAATTTTCTAATAGGTAGATCTTTAGAACCTTACTGTAATATCCCAACTTCAAATTAGTCTCGGCGGCCAAAAAATAAATAAATATTATCTCTAAAATAATGCAGATGTGAACATTTTTTTCATTTATGTAAGAAACCAGTTTAACATATATCTTCTCCAAATAATTTTGTAGCGGAGTGCTATAATCAGTTTACAATTCAACTGTTTTTTAATGATGCAGATCTAAAGGATCTATTACCAGTTCTTGTTTATGTCTTGAGTTAAACATTATATTGTTGCTTATCTCTACAGGGAGATCCGTGTTTCAGGCAAAGGGGTTCGTCTTTTTCGAGGGTGAACTTGAGAACCTGTTTCAGCCAAGGACAAAGGGGCAGCCCTTTGAACTTTCTGAAGGTGACCTGGAGCTGTTGTTTCATGAGGAATTTACCTTTAATGTGGTTTCACATCATGAGTTCCTATCGTCGCTCGAGTACATTGAGTTTGCGGGTAGGACCATTCTCTAATTTTGTGTGCTTAAATACGTAACGAGATTCTTTCCCTAAAAATTTTGACTTCATTGCGTAGGTCTCTTCAACGGCAAGGCTGCCAAGGACGTCTAAGTTTGGTATATGAGGATGTTGTAGAGTTTTGAAAGCAGGTGAGTTTTTCATATTTGTTGTGTGAATCATTCCTTTGGGTGCATCAGAGTTTGCCTCAATCTGTCTTGTTGGCTGATAGTTTCTTTGGCTGTTTTAGTCCAATGTAGTTGAGGTCTAGTGATGATCCTATGCTGGTTAGGCTGCTCTTTTGGCTGTAATGGAGACAATGTTGCAAGCGTGTTTTGCCTGTCACATCAAAGTTCTTTCAATCCAAAATTAAAAATTGCTGTGTGTGAATCTAAATTTTGCATGTCACAAAGGTGGTTCTTTCTAGTTATTGTTAATTCTGTTGAATTACTACTAATGATGTGTAATGAAAATGTGTGATCCTATGTAGGACAAGTCTTCAACATTTCTGTCAACCGCGAGTTTCAAGGCAAAATATGCTGGGAAGGATGCTTTTTTCAATTCAATAATACAAACTCTGTTAGCTTGAGTTGAAATATGCTACTGCTATAAGGTTGTCTTGAACTAGCTCTGGGAGGTTGAATTGAGCTATACTATGATGATATAACTTCTGATCTGAAGTGACTAAGTTCTTATGGTTACCTGCAATCCTTTTTTTGATCTATTTTGCATGACATATCACCTGACCTCATTTTTCTCTTTTGACTGAGAATTTGTAGTATCTGTTTGACCTATCATGGTGCTTATGTTTTCCCATATCTGCAAGTTTATTTTGTGGGTGATTTGCCATGGCTGGGTTTTGGGTTTTCTGCCATGTTGTTAGCTGTTTTTTTAAATCCTGTTAATTAGCAGTTTAGCACCCATTAGGTTTGCAGCTTCCATGAATTTGTAGTCAATCTTCTGTGCCTATTTAGTATGGCTTACAGTACGAGAAATGCAACAGGTTCAGCTTTAGGGGAAGACCAGGAATAATTGTTTGATATCCCATAGAGAAAAGGAACAATTGTTCGATTTACTATGTTTGATGCCTATAAACATTAGAAATATAAACGTTGTATCTAGGCATGCCATTAGAAACCTAGCCTTTTTTTTGCATCAGGTGTTGAATTCCTAGCTAGTAACAATACACAGTTTTCCCTGCTGTACACATAGTTTTGACCAGACAGATTTTGTTTTCATCTCTCTATACTAGGACATCTGTCTTTTGTTGTTGATGGTGGTTTTGGGAATAAAATTTGATCTGCTGAATGATTGTTGCGATCAGGTTATCATACATTGAGATAATTATCTGCACAAAGTTGACATCGTTTCATGCAAACTTCTTGTTATGCAAAAACAGAGTAATCCCAGAGCTCATGTCTGCTTAGATAATTATCTGCACAAAATTGATAATATGTATGAGTTGTGGGTGTCAGACTAATTTATCTGAGTGCAGTTCATTTTATGCTCTATGGTTCCCGGGCTTTCTCAAATGAAACCATGGCTGAATTAGTATCTTTCTGAATTAGTGCAAGGTATTTGAGCTTCTTGGGCCTCTCTGATTTCTCATCTGTGCATATAGTGCAGTAGTATCCTGATAACTAGCATCATGACTGTATCATCGGTTGCACTTCTGTTCATAATTAGGAATGGCTGCACAACTTCCCATGAAATAAAATTGTCCACAACAGCTCTCGCAGGTGTAAAGAAAATGTTGCTGGAATTGTGTCATTCGAGCACTAAATAATGATCTGGAGCTACCTAACCGCCACATACTTTCTCCTTGCACACTTGTGTTTCTGTAAATGTTCTATCTTGAAATGATTCTTCAATAAAGGGAAGCTGCTCAGATTTTTTTTTTCAATCTGTTATTTGTTTGTTCTGATGGCTTTTGGATGTGGTATCAAGAAATAAACAATCACTGCTCTGATTGTCACTAGCTTATGTCGTGGTTTTTTTTGTTCAACTGGTTTTCTCCCTGGACCGAATATCTAGATTTGCGGTCGTCTGGGCCATGTTTTCATTTCCTTGGTGTGGTTTGCTGCAGTTTGTCTATCTTCCTGTTTTTGGTGGTTTCTTGCTGAAACTTTGGCCTGTGTGTGGCTGATGGTAAGTGCAGTGATCCTGCTGCCCCTAATTTGGTTCAGATCATGGACTGCACCATGAATGCATGTCCTAATGTTCACTAGATTAACTGTATTTGAATATTGTGAAACATTAGTTCTTGTTGATTTTGAAATTCGTAGCAAAGTGTGTATGCGAGGATACTCAACGGTTGTTATATTAATTCGTCCTTGTACGAGCGCGCGCAGCGGATCTTAAACTGTTCATGCTCGGCACATGTAGTCTTGTGCTCTTCATTCGCAATCCATGATATACATCTTGAATGCAGCAAAATCGACAAATTGTTTGCTCCAGGAGGCATGTGAAACACCACAACTACACAAGTAGGAGTAGTTATGAGATTATTACTGTACTCATGTGATCCACAATGAGACTTCCAGAGAAAATTATCAATTTCAGCTTTAATCCAACTACAAGCCCACTTCCCGGTTGGAATTTCAGCTTTCAGTCGTGGCGGCATGATCGGCGGTCTGTACGGTGCAGGGGCCCATATGCTGAACATGAACCCATCGTCGAAAATCCAGGGACTCTCCCAACGCACCGGATCATATGAATATAATGGAAATATAATGCGAAGACGCTAACCCCAAATCACGACAGACAAATCTTGTGATCGAGACAATCAAATCTGATTACGCTTCGCTAACCCAACATCTCGCACTACCACATTGAATTTCACCACAAGGTACAGAGATCGACGATGAACTGGTTGATCAGCAGAGACCATCTCGGCGGCAGAGTGGCGCTGGCAACCACCACATTGCGCATGATTTTTTTTTCTCTACATGTATTTCTTTTTCCAGCAATACTGTTATTCTCAGCAAACTTTGCTGTGGCTATCATATATGAACGACAAAAAAAAAAAAACAGAACATTACGCGTACTGAATATTGGCTGTATTCAACACAGGCAACTTACTGCACGACCACAGCAGAAAAAAGAGCACTTAAAAGAAGATACATGAACAAGCAAAAGAGTTAAAAGAGTTGTTGTTCCAACAAATTGGTAGCAAGGATATTACATTTCTTACATGGCAGCCAATTAGGCAATAATACAAGCTTAGCTAGCTTCATCAGCAGAAAATGCAGAAAATACTGATACTGTGGCTACTAATTGGATTTTGGAGTTCAGGGACTCCTTCCAACCACACACAGGATAAATCATGGCAATGCCGTGAATGATTTATTGATCTGTAAAACTTGACCTTATGAGCAGAAGTGAATCACAGCAGGAGAAGCCTTCGACAACGTCTCTGTGATCTTATTTCTCAACAAATCCTTCTCATCGCTGGTCCGTGGATAACTCGAAGGACGAACCTCAACATGAGGAAACTTGACGGCGCAAACCTTGCACACCTTCCTGTCATGCAGAGATACCTCCTTGATATTCACAGCCGCCGCCATGACACGCCTGATGTGTCCTGTGAAGTTGTCATCGGACTGAAAGCCATATATGGTTAGCTTGGCTAGATTCTTATGCTTGAAATCAGGGTCAGATGGCTCCCACTTCACATCAGTTTTCTCGGAGTAACTTTTTTGTGACTCCATGTGGCACTTATGATCCCATACCATGATGCAAAACTCCACCACAAACGGTGCAGCTTCAAGAAGGAACATTGTCCAGGCAATATCACATTCTTCGGGAAGATTGTCCAGATTCACAAACCGTAGTTTGGCAAGCCAAGGTGAAAGCACTTTCGGGGATTCTGGTCGAATCCAAATCTGGGACAGATAAAACAAATTTACAATGAGAGCAAGTCATTCATAAATTGAATCCTTAAGTAACGCATAAGTTTCTACTGTTGCATATAATAGGCATACAATGAGAATGGGATGGAGATGATTGGAGTGAGTACCTTTTCACTTCGAAATTCTAGGGATAGATCGTTTACGGAGAGGACATTAGCAAGCAGCTGGCTTAGCTTGAGTGTCTTGTGTGAAAAACATGCCTTAGCAAGGCTCAGCTTCAAAAGCTCAGGGACAAAACCAAGAGCCAAGGGATGTTCAGCACAGGAGGGCCAACTATTAAAGGTCATCCGCTGGAGCTTTGGTAGAAAGGTGAGCTCCACTGTTTTGAATTCACAATGGGAGATAACAAGCTCCACGAGTCGTGCGTGTTCTACACGCATCACCGAAGAGACCCCCTCGTCACACATGAACAAAGATAGTGACTCCAGCTGCTTGCAATAGCTTAGGATGTTGGTTATGTCTGATTCACCAAACCTCATGTATTGTAGATGCAGCCCCGTGAGGCCAGCAAATGCGTCTGGACAATCACGAAAAAAATCATTGAACTGCTGAGCAAAGAGCAGGCGGTAGGTTTCGGTGCAAAGATGACCATTCCTGGGCGTCAAGATCTCAAACTCGGCTGAGTCCACTTTCTGGTCCGCCATGGCGAGGCCAACACATTTGCCGATGGAGAGACAGTGAGAAGGACTCAAAAAGAATTTGAGCTTCAGCTTACGAATGGTGATCTTCGAAGACCTTGCATTGAGGATCTTGTTCGTAACATTGGCCACGACGGTGTGAATTCGGACCAAGTCATCAGTGCTAAGATCAATCACGATCTGCGAGAGCATAGTGGGCAGCTTCTGCATTTTTTTGGAAAGTATGCAGGTTTTTACAGCATCGAGCGTACCCACCCTCTCCAGAATGTTAAGCAGCAAATCAGCAGGCAGCTCGCTTAGCCTGTCCCTATTGCCTGCTTCTAAGTCAGCAGGCAGCTCCCTTAGCTTGTCCCCATTACAAGCTTGTACTTCAGCAGGCAGCTCGCTTAGCGAGCCCCCATTAGCAGCTCCTGTCCCCGACTGCATTTTGCCAGATGGAAAAATTAGTCATCGGTGATGGATCGATAAATTGACTTCCATCAGATGAAAAGTTACAGCAACAAAACATTAAACAACTTACATCACGTCTGCCGCGGCCACACCTATTAAGCTTCATGGCGATGCAATAAGCAGAGATAATAATTATTGAAACGACAATATCGCGACAATCGTGAACGCTCAGCCTGAACTTGTTATAGACTCCTCCGATCCCACTCGCAAAAGAACTCCGATACTACCCAAAAAAGAGACGGAGACGGATGAGGTTTCCGAATCTTCTTCAAGCCGGTACAGAATCCGTAAACCGACCGATTTACTATTATCTCACGAGAGGCAGACATATAAAAACAACTCCTTTTTCTAATACAAATCGAAATTGATCCGTTTCTTCTTCGAATCCGAAGACAGAACGAAATTGGCACCTTTCTCTTGCTTCTCCCAATCCGATTGCAGAAAGAATTTGACCTTCCTCCATCATCTAGAACGTAGCATCTGGAGCCGAACTGGTTTAGGCGACAAGTCCGGTAGCCGCCGCCGGGAGGGTGGGTGGGGAAGGGACAGCGTTAGGGCCGACGATGTATGCATATCTCTCCTCTGGTTGACCTATTAAGATTGGGCTCGGGCTAATCTACACAATTGAGCCCATAGGCCCATTTCAATACAACAGTAAAACTATCAAGAACACTCAAATGCGGCCCACTAAAGATTTCCCACTTTCGAGGCACGTAGACTCGCTAAATACGCTCTAGGTATTTCTGAGGGGGTCATCTATGGCTCCATCAGTCCCCTGATCTAAATTGTAATCCCTCTGTCGAAAACGTCCTTATATTATGGGACGGAGGGATGACATATAAATGAGACACGTATTACTATGCAAAAAAAAATCTACATTGTATCCTGATGGATATTGTTAATCAATAAAGTGAGCGTGTTTACAACTTTACATATAGAAAAGGCAAAACAATCCCCTAATATATGGCACCACTTTGGGAGATTTTAATTTATTTCATTTTGAGTACTTAAATAAATTAGCACTTGCGCCTTTTGAGTGTGATAAAGCAGCAAAAGAAATATGCACATGATGTTTTTGGAGAATAAACTGTCAGACATATTCCTGCAATTAAGCTGATCTCATACGAGTTTTACCACCAAGTACTTCCACCCAAGCATCGTACCCCTAGTCTAATATTGTGGTGCGAAGACATCGTGTGGGACACCAATTTTAAACTTGTACCTAAAATAAGTACCAGAGGCCACAAAAGGGGGGAAATGGGCACATCTAGAATTGTGCTCATATAAACAGTTGCAAATTTATTTCTCACAGAAAAAGTTGCAAATTTATGGCAAGAAAACAGTTTAACATGGATGTGATCTGTATAATTTTGTAATAGGTAGATCTTCATAACCTTAATGTAGGATCCCAACTTCAATTTAGTCCAGGCAACCAGAAAAAAAGGAAAAAAAGATTATCTCTAAAATAACATTTTGAGGAACCCCGCGATGGGATTTCCTTGGCGGTTGACTTTTGGCCTGTGGCGGCCAAGGTATCTGACCTTGAGAATGGGGAGCTGCCATTCTTGCCAAAAGAGGTGGGATGGGGGGTCGTTGCCATGATGGCAGGTTCGGCGCCTGGCCCTGATGGCCTTTCGGTAGCCTTCTTCCAAAAGTTTTGGCCTCAACTTTAGCCGGTGATCATGCCTATATTCGGTGAATTTTATTGGGACTCTTGACATAGTGTGTCCGAACTTTTGTTTAGTATAGTAGTGTGAAGCCAAACCTTTGGGATACATGCAGTGTAGTCATTAGACGTCGTCCAATGTTCATGTTTGATTATCTTAATAACCGAGGTAACCTCACGCGACAAATAGGGCATACTGTTGGATAACTAACTCTTGATGCATGGCGCGTTCGGGTCAAAATGTAATTTGGATACACCCCCACCTTGTCTCATTGCAAATACATCTTAACGGTGTCTTTCAGAGCACAAATTCATATCATGGTGATCCCGACCACAGGCATATGGTTGTAAGAATCAAGTCCTCATACTCATGCTTGTTTTTATTATAAGTCTTTAGCAGAAAGGGTGATAACGTTCCGGTCCAAAAACTGAAATTTAATACTCTCACAAAAGCTTGGTACAAACCCTTGTTACAGTGCACGTCCTTTCATGGATTCGATAACTCAGGGTCACACTTTGTGGAAAGAGGCAGAGAATCTTTCTGTTACCCGTTACCGGATAACTAAAGGGACTCATCATCTGTGATAAATCTTTCATCACTGACCCCGAGGAATAGACAGGCCACTCGCCCGCCTATGATGATATGAATTGGTCGATAAGTACTGTTCAGTTCTGTATTAGTGGTAGGCCTCGTCGGCGTGCACGACCTTGATCCTCTCGAAGGTCTCCCAATTCTCCCATTCCTCGCGGAAGGAAACATTAGGGAAACGAGACGAACTTTGGGACGGCGACGCTGCCAAGGGGGAAATTTTTCCTTGCTCGGCCACCATGGAGGCATACCACCGTCAATTGTAGGCACAACCCGCCTGCTCCGCTGACCGGAAGGAACTTATCCAGTGCTACTTCCACTCTCACGAGCCTTAATCTCCGACACACACATCCCTTGTGGGTGTTGTTCCATGATGTGCCTCGTTAGATTCCTCACATCGAGGATCTTCAAAACTAGATCTCATGTAGATAGATTTTAACAAACTTTTTTTTCATAAAAAAGTCAGACGATAAAACCGAACTGGGAGCATATTTTTTTCCTTTCCGAAAGAGGCATGATTGTGCCTCTAGGGGAAGTTAATCTGTCCCTCCATCAGAAGTAACCCGTGCCTCTCATGAAAGAAAAAAAGAAAACACGTTTCTTTTTCTATTTCCAAGATGCACAACCATGCCTCTCGCGAAAGCAAATTTGTGCCTCTCGCGAAAGGAATAAAAAAAGAAAACATTTTTTTTCATTTCTGAGAGGCACGACCGTGCTTCTCGCGTAAGGAAAAAACGTATTTTCTTTCGTTTCCGAGATGCACGACTGTGAAAGAAAATCCGTGCCTCTCGTGAAAACAAAACCGTGTTTCTCGCTAAAGAAAAAAACATATTTTTTCGCAATTGTTTTTCCAAAAATAAATGTCGAAAAGCTAAGAAAGACCGGTGAAAAACCGAAAAACCAAAAAAGAAGGGAAAACCATGTAAAAAGTCGAAAACGTGTGCGGATAAATTAAAAAAAATCGAAGGGAGCTCCCAAAGCGCGACACTTGGCGGCGGCTGAGAGCGCGCCAAGTGACGTGCTCTCAGCCCATCCTAGATGATCGTTGGAGAGGCTCCCGAAGGAGCTCTCCTTGGTTAGTTGCTCCCCAAGCTGACGGTGCGTGCAATTTGCGCTCCTCAGCCATTTTGCCATGACATGCTAGAACCCAGCGGGCCGCAAGCCACCAGCAGTATCATGCTGCATCATAACAGGCATTTGCACTTTGCCATGACATGCTGCATCATAAAAGACAAGCAAGATGTTTGCTTTCCTTTTTCTTTTAAGGTATCCTTTTCTATTTTCATTTTAGGTTTTTCTTGTTCCCTTTTTCTTTTTCATTATTCGAACATATTTCAAATTCATGTACACTTTAAACCGTGAACATTTTAATTTTTTTTGAACATTTTCTAAAATCAACATCATTTTTAAAATTTTCCTACATTTGGATAAAGATTTGAGAACATTTATTTTAACCGGTAAACATTATTTCAAATTTCGGAATTTGTTTTGTAATTTTCAGAAAAAAACATGTGTTTTGACAACCATTTTTTTAAATGCATGAACACTTTTTGGAAATCATAGCCATTATTTGAAGAGATTATTTTTTTGTGAAATTTGGGAACAATTTTGAAATTGGCCAAAAAATTAAATTGTGGATATTTTTAAAAATACATGGACATTTCTTTGATGTCCTGAACATTTTTTAATATGCGAACATTGTTTGAGAATCATGAACAAATTTTTATTTCCCTAACATGTTTTTAAAAAATCATGAACGTTTTCTAAATATGTAAACATATTTGAATCCGCAAACATTTTACTATCTCACGTACATTTTTTAAAACATGAACATTTTTCTGAATTCAAATTTTCTTTTGAAGATCTTCTTTTAATTGATTTTTTTAGCTCCCGAATTAGCACCCCGCCCCGCATGGGCCGGCCCAAAAAATGTCGTGTGGGGAGCGGTGGTGCACATTTCGGGTCTTCGCGGCGCTCCCCCTTTAGGGCCTCCCACGGAGGTCACTTTTTTTTAGATTAACACGGAGGTCACTTTTGGGCCTTGAGAGTGCATCAAGTGGTGCGCCCAGTCATCACCATATATCTCAGCACTGGGGACACCCTTAGGAATTCAGTTTTTCATGTGTTTTGGGGTTTTAGGTGTGTTTTTGTTTTTTTTGTTCGATTTTCGTATGTTTTGTTGTAAAAACATTTATTTGTTTTTTTAGGAAACCATTTTTTTCTCCAGAAAGTGCTTCCTAAAAAGGAAAGGGCACAGTCTTTGCTTCTCCATAAGGAAAACGGAAAGTTGTGTTTCCCCGAAAAAGGCACAACATGTGCTTCCTAGAAAGGGAAAAGCATAATTGTGCTTCCCCGAAAAAGCAAAAGCACGATCTGGGCTTCTTATGAAAGAAAAAACACAACATGTGCTTCCGCGAGAAGCAAAAATATGCTTTCTGAAAAAGAGGAAAAACACATATGTGCTTTTCAAAATAAGTGGGAAAAACCATGCTTTCGGGGTGCAATTTTATTTTCCGTTCCAGATATTTCCGGTTTTCGGTCTTTTGGGGGTTTCATTGTTTTCCTTTTCCCTTTTTCCCCTTTTTGTTTATGTTTTTTATTTCCTTTTCCCGCGGGTTCTTCGTGAAAAAATGATTCATCGAAACCTACTAACATGTGATTTAGTTTTTTATTTCCTTTTTGGCAACTTGCCCCACTGGTTGAAGTATGAGGAAGGCACCAAAATACTTAAATGCCAACTTCTGGTTAGTTCAAGCGTGATTGTCACTTGAACATAAGGCTGGATCTTCAAGTATACTTTTCACCCACATTAAAGTGTCATTCAGATCTCCCTTTTGTCACCTTTCACCTCTATTATATGCTGAGCTTTGAGAAGTTCATTCTGAATGACAATGTTTATATCAGCATGTTGTTGTATGAAGAACAGCCTCAACAGCCAACTGTTTCGGATCTCTGCCATATAATACTCTGAAGGGTGTGGTATTCAAAGCTCAATGATAAGTGGTGTTGTATCAAAACTCAGCCGGGGGCAGCCAGTGATCCCACTTATGAGGACAACCATGTACTCCCTCTGTAAAGAAATATAAGAGCATTTAGATTACTAAACTAGTGATTTAAACACTCTTATATTTCTTTGCGGAGGGAGTACGAAACATCGCAAGCAATTTTCCAAACATTTATTTAATATCTGTGTTTGACCATAAACTTCTGGCTGTCTATCACTGCTCACATTCAGCTGCGTGTCAGTTAATCAGAACAAGTTTTGCCAAAAATGGCCTGTGAAAAACTTAGACAATAACATCAGGTAGTCCATACAGTAGTATATGGGTTCTTGAGAGGTATAAAATGCCCGTACTTGCTGAAAGTTGACTTTGGCAGTCCTTCAATGAAATCCATGCTAATCCAAGACCATGCTTATTTTGGCACTTAAAAGTGGTTGCAACAGCCGAAGGAGTTTAGCGTGTTCAATCTTAGCCTGTTGGCACACAGTGCATTGTTTCACCAAAGCCCCCACTGAGTCTTTCATATTAGGACAAGCAAATAGACTTTAAATTCTATGATATGTGGGTGTAGTACCAGAATGTCCCCCAATGCCACTAGTATGCAGGGCTTGAAGTATGTGTTGTTGAACTAGAGCATCATGGCCCACATAGATTATACCTTTCTACCTGAGGAGGCCCTCAGTCGGTGTAAAATTTGTTATGCTAGTTGGATCTACAACCAAACGAGTTAAAATCTCTTGCGCCTGAGTATCTTGGGCGTATCCTTCAATGAGAGTAGCAATCCAAGATGGAATACAAGTAGAGAATGCATTACAGTCAATTTCTTCATATTTCTATCTCAGCGCATCAGCAACCTGATTTCTTGTACACAATTTTGTATTGTGATCCAATGAGCTTCACAAATGCCTTGTTTTGGATCGAAGTGGCCACTCTCTAAGCAGTGAGCCAGACTTTGGTGGTCAATTCTAATGAAAAAAAATCCTGATGTTGCACGTCAGATCTCTATCTGTCCACAACTAAGAGAATAACCATGGATTATTTTTCATAGGTAACCCTTGATTTTTTTACTTCCCAATGCTTTACAGAGAAAGGGCATAGGGTGTCTATCCTGCATTAAGAAAGCTCCCACACCATGATGAGAATCATCTGTATCATCAATGGTAAATTGTTTATGAAAGTTAGGCAGTTTAAGCATGTTAATGTTATGTTATTGATCCAAATTCAAGTATAAAGATAAAGCCTATTCTCTGACGAGCGAGCGGAGCGAGCCCCGTCTCCTGTAGGCTTGGGCCGAAGCGGAGCGAGCACTACGTTTGTATTTCCCTCTGTATCTACGAACAACAACAACTATAATCCTTGCCCATATCTTTCTCTTGGCGGTCATGACAACCAAATAGCCAGGTCGATAGAAAGGCGAACTGCAACCCACACAACAAATGACTTGAACCATCGCAAGGATAATCGTTGCCCGTGTCTTTCTCTGGACGGGCATGACAACCAAACAGTCGGGTTAATAGAAAGGCGAACTGCAACCCACACAATAAATGACTTGAACCATCGCAGTCGGGCACCACCACCTGGAACCGCATGAGTAGAGGGAAGCAAAGAGAACCGACCAGTCAATTCAATGACCAGGGGAGAGTACAACCAGCGAGCACGTCAGCGCACACGTTAGCCGTCAAGGCCGGACCGTCCAAAGGCCAGGTAGACATACCAATGCATGCTATTCAGGTAGATCGCCGATGTCAAACGTCGGGTAGACATTCCGACAAACAACATCCGGCCAAGGGAACACTATCACAAGAAGCCTCTTCACAACCCGACACCCATTTGGCAGAACACAAGAAAAAGGAAGCTAGGAAAATGATGGCAAGGGGACGCACCGGGTGGAAGGCAAACAAAGCCATGCGCCGCGTCGAGCTGGCACCTCCTGCGGTGAAGGCTAACCGCTAACGCCACTAGACCATCACTGTTATCGATCAATGCCGCAAGGCCCACCCACGAAACCAATCTTCTCTATTGGGACCTTGCGAGAGGCGACCACTGCCACTAGTTAGCTCTTCGATACACAACGAAGAGCTCTTCTGTTGCCGATGTTGTGGACTTTCCTACCATGATTTGGTCGCTCATATGTCCATGCTTTGCTCCAAAGCGAGCAAGGGGTGATCATCGGCTTCGGTCTGGCATCGATCCCCTCCTCTCCCCTGTTCAACCTCCACAGGTGTTCTGAAATAGTGATGACGATGTCATTTTGTCGCTCTTTCCCACATATGTTGGGTACGACAATAGAATGTGTTTAAATGAGCATTATAATGGAATGTCTATATGAACTTTTTAGGTAATATCATCAGTGGTGATTAAACTTGGCATCGATGTTCATTTTAGTGCTTAAGCTTGAAAAATACACCGAATTGGTTTTAGATTTGGCATGATCATGCAAATATGATGATAATCTCATCCATTTGCGTATAATGCGCTGACGTGGCACTGTATTTTAATTAGCATGCACACATGGCATGGGACCCACTTCCAATAGATGGCTTGCTTTATATAGGTCTCTATGAGTAGTGGGCCCCATATGTAAGCACGGTGGGAAATGAACGATAAAAACTGTAGCAAGCAAGACTCGTAACTTGGGACGTCGCTGTAGCAAAACGACCTGGTTTACCCATAGTGCCATTCCTATTCCCATGTCCAAAAACAATAACGACCGTTAATATTATGTGTAAGAACACGTTGACCCGTGCAGCCCAGTTGCACATGTTAGCTTCTTTCTTTTAATTTGTAAATTATAATCACGGTAATAAAAGTAAGTTTAAAATATTCGTGTGTTATAAATATTATACGTAAAAATAAAATAATTTATTTAAAAAGCGTACATTTTTTAAATACATTCACTTATTTACACGTGGACTACATTTAAAACATTTAGTAAATATAAAAAACCATACCTCATGGCCTATATTTAAATTATGCAAAATTATGAATACAGATATTTATATTAATATTCACTTGTGATAACTTTCACTGGTGGCATATATTCTTAATTTCTATATAATTGAAATATAGTTAGATGTATATATTTATAAAAACAATTTAAAATTTTAGTTTTGCACAATTATGAATATTTTTAAATTATACAAAAAATGTAAAAAACAAACTTATGAATTATGAATATTTGCATATAATTATTCAAATATTTGTATAAATAAAATAATAATTATGAATTATAATTTATTTTATATGTTTCTTCAAAAATAATACGTCAATAATTTTAAAAATTGCTTGAACATTTCGCTAAATAAGTTAATTTTTTTATGTATAATATTTATATATACGAAGTTTGAAATTTATTTTTTATTATTATCATATAATTGACATACTTTTTATAAACTGTAAAAACATTAAGACAGCTAATATGTGCAACATGGGCCGCACAGACAGCATGCCATTTAAACCACACAGGCGTGTTCCCTTATAATATATCGTGTCATTATCATTTGTGGACAAAAAAATTAGTGGTCTTGTGGTTAGTGCTGATTGCAACATGGACGATGTTGCAAGTTCAATTCCTGGCGGCCCCAATTTTTATTGTTGATTTTCCTTAATTCTGACATGTGGGGCCCACTGGTCATAGAGACATATATAAAGTAAGCCATCTGTTGGAAGAGGGCCCCACGCCACGTGCATGCTAATTAAAATACAATGCCATGTCAGCGCATTATACGGCTATTAATGAGATTATTACCGTATTTGCACGCTCATGTCAAGTTCTAGAACTAGTTCGGTGTATTTTTCAAGTTCATGAACTGAAGTGAACATCGGTGACAAGTTTAAGCATCACCGGTGATATTATCTCATTTTTTTCCTTGCTACAAGTGTAGACCAGTTTTCTTGTGCAACTAATGCATTTTGCACAATGTTTTTTTTAATGTGTTGTAATAACAACTTATATTATTGGGGCGGAGGTAGTAATAAAGAGGAAGAACTGACGTGTTCGGATTTTGTAACGTTTTCAGAATCATGCGTTCCGAAGGGGCCCTTATTCTACTTCTGGAAAAATAAGTACGAGTACCACACTAATGTGCTCATCCAGAATCGGATCAGGCAAATTATTTTTGATGCTAACTACTACCTCCGTCCCGGTGTATAAGTCATTCGCGTAGTTCTAGGTCGATAATTTAACTATCTAAATATGTATTATATGTGACAAAAAAAATATATTTAGAAACTACATCCGCGTGGAAATCTAGTGATATACTTTTCATGACATATAACACATATTTAATTCCTCAAATCGATGACCTAGAACTACGCGAATGACTTATACACCCGGACGGAGGGAGTACAAAACCATAGCAATTATTGGAGGATATGAAAAACCTAATTAACCAACTGGAACCCGACACCGGGCGCACTCGATTCCGATGATGATCCGATCCATTGTTGCAAATTTCTCCAACCAATGGAGCGCCGAGCACCACAACGTCACCACGCCGGAGCAACCAATGGATGCACAAACTGCGCCGGAGCTGGCCACCAGTCCACCAGGGACGGCCACTGCATGTACCTCATCGCACTTACTGCACTTTATTCAATTATTGACTTTATTCAAACTGACGTTATTCAACATAAACACTTGTTCCTGAATATTGACTTTATTCATACTGACGTTATTCAACATAAACACTTATTACAGAATATTGACTTTATTCAAACTGAACAATATTCATACTGAATATTGACTTTACTCAACAAAAGCACTTGCTGCACCACCTTCTCACAAATGAGCACTTACAACAAGGCACATGAGCACGGGTAGTCGTGCTTATTTTGATTATAAATGAGATGTTCCAACAAATACATATGTAGCCAATTAGGCTACGACACAGGCTCGGGTTCAGCAGAAAAGCAATGGCGCTGACGACTACCAACGGATTTTGGAGTTCGGGAACTCCTTCCTAGAGGATAGATCATGGCGATGCCATGAATGACTTATTGATTTATGAAGACTTTGACCTTACGAGCTGAACTGAATCACAGCCCGAGAAGCCTCCGAGGATGCCTCTGTGATCTTCCTCAATGAATCCTTCTGCACGCTGGTTTGAGGATAGCTTGAAGGACGAGCGTCAGCATGGGGAAACTTGTCAGTGCAAAGCGTGCACACCTTCCTGTCATGCAGAGACACCTTCTTGATGTTCACCGCAGCTTCCATGACACGCCTGACATATCCCATGAAATTGTCATCGGACTGGAAGCCGTAGATAGTTAGCGTCGCCAGATTCTTGTGCTTAAAATTTGGATTAGATGGTTCCCACTTCACATCTGTTTTCGTTGAGTAACTATTTTGTGACTCCTGTCGGCACTTATGATCCCATACTGTGATGGAAAGGTCCTCTACAGATGGTGCAGCTTCAAGAAGGAACATTGTCCAAGAGATATCACATTCTTCAGGAAGATTATCCAGATTAATAAACCGTAACTTAGCAAGCACAGGAGCAAGCGCTTTGGGGCATTCTGGTTGAATCCAAACCTGAGAGATAAAATAATAAATTAATAATGAGTGCAAACTGTGCATAAATTGCATCCTCAAGTGATGAATAATTTACTACAATGAGAATGGGATAGAGATTATCGGAGCGAGTACCTTTTCACTTCGAAATTCCAGAGACAGATCACTAACAGAAGGGACAGTAGCAAGCAGCTGGCTTAGCTTGAGGGTCTTCTGAGAAAGACATGCATCACCAAGACTGAGGTTTGAAAGCTGAGGGAGAACACCAAGAACCAATGGATTTTCATCATAGGGCCAATTATTGTAGGTCATCCGTTTGAGCTTTGGTAGGCGATTGAGCTCCACTGTTTTGAATTTTCCATAGGAGATAACAAGCTCGACGAGTCGAGCATGTTCTACATGTAGAACCGAACGGATCCCCGCGTCACACATTAAGAAAGATAGTGACTCCAGCACCTTGCAATAGCTTAGGATGATGGGTATGTCTGATTTACCAAATCTCATATTCCGTAAATGCAGCCGTGTGAGACCAGCAAATGCATCTGGACAATCACGAACAAAATTATTGAACTGCTTAGCAAAGAGCACGCGATAGGCATCAGTGCAAAGATGGAGATCCCTTGGCGACAAGATCTCAAACTCGGCTGCATCCAATTTCTGCGTCACCATGGCTGCGCCAACAGATTTGCCGATAGAGAGACAGCGAGAAGGGCTCAGGAAAAATTTGAGCTTCAGCTTGTGAATGGTGATCTGCGGAGACCTCGTACGAAGGATCTTGTCTGTCACATCAGCCACAACACCATTCATTTGAACTAGATCGTGAGAGCTGAGATCAATGACGATCTGTGAGAGCATAGTGGGCAGCTTCTGCATTTTCCTCGAAAGTATGCAAGTTTTTACTGCATCAAGCGTACCCACCCTCTCCAGAATGTTGAGCAGCAGGTCAGCAGGCAGCTCGCTTAGCCTGTCCCCATTACAAGCTTGTACTTCATCAAGCAGCTCGCTTAGGGAGCCCCCGGTACTAGCTTCTCTTTTCGACTGCATTTTGCCAGATGGAAAAATTAGTCATCGATGATGGATCAATAAATCGACTTCCATCAAATGAAAAATTATAATACTCCCTCCAATCCATATTACTTGTCGCTCAAATGGATATTAGTGCTAATATCCATTTGAGCGACAAGTAATATGGATCGGAGGGAGTAATAATAACAAAACATAAGCAACGACTTACATCACGTCGGACGCAGCGACCCCTATTAAGCTCCATGGCGATGCAATAAGCAAAGTAAGTATTGAAACGATGATCTGGAAAGAATAGTCAACGCCCAGCCTGAACTTGTTATAGACTCCTCCAATCCTACTAGTAAAAGAACTCTGATCCCACTCCCTACTCCCAAGACAGAGACGGATGAGGTTTCCGAATCTTCTTCAAGCCGGTACAGAATCCGTAAACCGACCGATTTACTATTATCTCACGAGAGGCAGACATATAAAAACAACTCCTTTTTCTAATACACATCGAAATTGATCCGTTTCTTGTTCGAATCCGAAGACAGAACGAAATTGGCACCTTTCTCTTGCTTCTCCCAATCCGATTCCAGAAAATATTTGACCTTCCATCATCGTCTAGAACGTAGCATCTGGAGCCGAACTGGTTTAGGGGACAAGGCCGGTAGCCGCCGCCGGGAGATGTGTGGGTGGGGAGGGGAAAGTGTTGGCAGAGGATGCCATGTGTGTATCTGCTCTGTGGTGGATCTGTTAAGATTTGGGCTCGGGCTAATCTACACTTGACCCCATAGGCCCATTTGAACACAGGGTTACAGATAACTTAGAGCACCGCCTGGGACATGCCGGCGATATTTTCGGTAAACTCGGCCAAACACGACAAAATCCGACACATGTTAAGCGATTTCATTGATATTTGTACATCAAAACTTAAAAACATAAATACAAAACTAAAAACATAATAAAAACTACTGTGCTGCCGTCCGCCGCCCCTCCTACATGCCGAAGAACGCGCCGAAGACGCTGTAGTCGCCGCCGCCGTCGGCCTCCTTCTTCACGCCGCCGCTGCCCGTGCCGCACCCCTGGCGGGTACTAGATCGGCGGTTGTTTGCCGCCCTCAAGGACAAAGTGCAGCGTCCGCCCGGGGACGCCCCACCACAGGTGGCGACCGTTGGCGTTGTGGCGCCCCCTCACCAGCGCGCTGTTGGTGGAGGCAAGCTGCTCCTCGTGGTGGCAGCGGAAGTACGCCACCCATCTGGCATGGTTGTCGGTGGCGTACTTCAGGCGACTGCGCACCTCCTCCGGCAGGGAGGCCCGGGCGCGCTCAATCTCGTCGTGGAAGTAGGCGGGGTGCTCGGTGTCGGGCTGCGGGGGGACTGGGACGCCTCCGACGCTGAGCCTCCACCGCCCCGGTGCGCGCATGTCCGGCGACGTCGGGTAGTTGGCCTCGTGGAGGAGGTGCGCCTCCCACAATGTTCAGGGTGCGATGGCCAAAGCTGTTGGCCGCCGCACCGTCGCCGGAAAAACGCTCACCCATCATACTCGCGGTGGCTAGTGTTGAGGCGAGAGAGACGGGATGGCCGGATGGGCCGGCGGCGAGGAGAGAGGGACTACGGGCGAACGAGAGTGTGTCCACCGACGAGAAGGGGGTGGCTTTTTATAGCCGCGGGGGCGGCAGACGTGTGTGTACGCGTGACGGAAGGGGATGGCGCGTCGCCGGGCCATCACTGCGCCGCCCGTGGGAAAATCAATGGAAGGCTGACCGGCGACAGCCTTGGCATTGATTCCCCGCGAGAAACGAGGCGATGAGGAAGACGAGACACAGCTGGTCGCTGACTCGGCGGGCCCGTGGGATTTTCGCGCAAAAAACGCCTCCCCCGGGCGCTCCCCCACGCGTCGGGTTCGGCCTGGATCCGCTAGTGCCAATTTCAACCCTAATCGGCGAAATTTGGACTTCTGGGAGCGCGACTGGGCCGATTTTTAGACATTGACGGTAAAAAAAAGGCCTTGGGGGCTCTTTAGGGGGGGAGTGGAGATGCTCTTAGATGCAGCCCACTAAATATAACCTACCTGGATTTAACAATTCGGTAAAATGTATATCTATATCTTCCCCTAAAGAATAATCTACATCTATATCTATATCTACCTACTAATAGAAGAAATTGATATTGGTGTGCTGTGGTGACATTTTGCAAAAACACTCATGACTTTTCAGACAAACAACCTGCGGTCCACCATCGGCCCTAAAGCCAACAGTTTTTTTCACACCCGCTTCCTTTGTCATACCTGCTACCATGCATCGCCCACCTGGGCCTTAGCCCGTCGAATCCAGCCGAGATGTAGTGGCAGCCGACCCGCTGCAGTGGCGGCCAGGCAACCCGCTAGCTCATTATTGTGTACAAAAAGGGTTTGTACTACTGTTAAATAGTACCACCTCGCTTCCTTATTCCTTATGTCGCAACCTACCAATTTATATATGTCAATGAGTTGAAATCGATAAGCCGCCTCGAGAATTAGTTCATGGGCCAATAGGAGAGACAAAGTTGAGGTGAAGATAAAGATGTTGAGGGGCATATGAGCGTGCACCAAAAAAAGAAGGAAAATATATTTCTGTCCCTCAATGTTTTGAAAGTATAGAAATGGTCCCTCAACTCCAAATTCAGTAAATCTTAGTCCTTAACTTTTAAAACCGAACAAATTTAGTCCCTAATGTCGCTTTTGATGACCTTGTCTAACGTGGACATGGTTTTGTGTGAAAAAAGTTGTGAGGTATAAACAAACCAATAAAACTTAGTCCCTCAACTTCAAAACCAAAAAAGAAAAAAGAACACCAAAAAATTATGCGACCGTGAGGTATGAACAAGCGATGTCACGCTGGCACCTCATGCGAGCTAGCCAACTGAACCAAGAACCATATATGTTCAATGATGTAGGGTAGAACCCTAATCGGCCGATCTTTCACGAAAGGCGAGGGTTCTGCGAAGAACACGAGGAACACAAGGGAAAAAAAGAGGGAAATCACAAGAGGAATCACTAAACCAACACGAATAAGTGCTACCTCTTGAGCACTTGCGTTGGTTCTCCATTGAAGAGGAAAGGGTGGTGCAGCAAAGTAGCGTAAGTATTTCCCTCAGTTTTTGAGAACCAAGGTATTAATCCAGTAGGAGGCTACGCGCGAGTCCCTCGCACCTACACAAAACAAATAAATCCTCGCAACCAACGCGGTAAGGGGTTGTCAATCCCTACACAGTCACTTACGAGAGTGAGATCTGATAGATATGATAAGATAATATTTTTTGGTATTTTTATGATAAAGATGCAAAGTAAAATAAAAGCAATGAAAATAACTAAGTATTAGAAGATTTAATATGATGAAGATAGACCCGGGGGCCATAAGTTTCACTAGTGGCTTCTCTCAAGAGCATAAGTATTTTACGGTGGGTGGACAAATTACTGTTGAGCAATTGACAGAATTGAGCATAGTTATGAGAATATCTAGGTATGATCATGTATATAGGCATCACGTCCGAGACAAGTAGACCGACTCCTGCCTGCATCTACTACTATTACTCCACACATCGACCGCTATCCAACATGCATCTAGAGTATTAAGTTTATAAGAACAGAGTAACGCTTTAAGCAAGATGACATGATGTAGAGGGATAAACTCATGCAATATGATGAAAACCCCATCTTGTTATCCTCGATGTCAACAATACAATACGTGCCTTGATGCCCCTACTGTCACTGGGAAAGGACACCGTAAGATTGAACCCAAAGCTAAGCACTTCTCCCATTGCAAGAAAGATCAATCTAGTAGGCCAAACCAAACTGATAATTCGAAGAGACTTGCAAAGATAACCAATCATACATAAAAGAATTCAGAGAAGATTCAAATATTGTTCATAGATAAACTTGATCATAAACTCACAATTCATCGGTCTCAACAAACACACCGCAAAAAGAAGATTATATCGAATAGATCTCCTCAAGAGTGGGGGAGAACTTTGTATTGAGATCCAAAAAGAGAGAAGAAGCCATCTAGCTAATAACTACGGACACGAAGGTCTGAGGTAAACTACTCACACTTCATCGGAGAGGCTATGGTGTTGATGTAGAAGCCCTCCGTGATCGATGCCCCCTCGGGCGGAGCTCCGGAACAGGCCACAAGATGGGATCTCATGGATACAGAAAGTTACGGCGGTGGAATTAGGTTTTTGGCTCCGTATCTGATTGTTTGGGGGTACATAGGTATATATAGGAGGAAGAAGTACGTAGGTGGAGCAACAGAGGGCCCACGAGGGTGGAGGGCGCGCCTGGGGGGGGGATAGGCGCGCCCCTACCTCGTGGCCTCCTTGTTGGTTGCTTGATGTAGGGTCCAAGTCTCCTGGATCTTGTTCGTTCCAAAAATCACGTTCCCGAAGGTTTCATTCCGTTTGGACTCTGTTTGATATTCCTTTTCTTCGAAATCCTAAAATAGGAAACAAAACAATTCTGGGTTGGGCCTCCGGCTAATAGGTTAGTCCCAAAAATAATATAAAAGTGGATAATAAAGCCCAATAATGTCCAAAACAGTAGATAATATAGCATGGAGCAATCAAATTTTTTAGATACGTTGGAGACGTATCAATAAGTCACACAAGTGCTAGATCCTCGAATACATAAGAGAAGATACACGATCCACGGACAACTAAGGACGATACAAGGGTAGCCGGTCTTCTCCGTGAGGAGGTCTTGAGTTCTTCCCTAAAAGGGGTCTTGAATCCGCTTGGGGGATCTTCTCCGGTGGAGGCTCGAATCTCTGAGGAGAAGGTGTCCAAGTGGATGAGCAAAGCTCTCACACAAAATATGAGCTAATCCTTTGCTAACCCTAACTAGGAGGTGGGAGAGGTCTATTTATAGTCTTAGTGCAAATGGGGGTAAAGTGAAGGGGTACATGGGCCTCAGCCCGCGACTGGACACAGCCAGGGACCGGACGTCCACTGGAGACCGGACTTCCGGTTGCTGCCGGTCGTCCGCTCAATCTGGCTCGGATGCTGGTGTAGCGGATTTCCGGTGGCTGTCGGTCGTCCGGTCGCCGGACGTCCGTTGGCGCCGGTCGTCCGCTCATTTGGCTCGGGTACAGGGGAACCGTTCGTCCGGTCCGGACCGGACGTCCGCTCGCTGGGGCTCGGCTATTGCTTCAGGCTCCAGACGTCCGGTCCCGGTCGGTCGTCCGATGGCTGGGATTCCTTCCGCAGTCCTTCTTCTTCTCCATCTTCACATCCATCTTCCTCCTCTCCTTCTCCTTGCTCCTTAGCTTCTCCATGATACCTGAGTATGCACAAAGTGTTCGTATGAGGTAGTAGCCATGTCTCATGTGCATCGAAGTGGAAATGTGAGAGGAGAGATGTCACCTTAGTTTCAAGAGCTCTTGCACGTGCTCGTGTCATGGGTCCAAGAGGTGTCGTAGGAGATGTAGTTGGGTCCATGGGGATGGCCTTGGGATGCTCCGCATCATCTGCCCTCCCTTGGGGAAGATCCGTCCTCGGATCAAATTCTTCATCACCATGGAAGGGAGAGAGATCTTTGACGTTGAAGATGTCGCTCATGTTGTACTTGTCGCGCGGGAGGTCGATCTTGTAAGCGTTGTCGTTGTAGAGTGCGAGCACCTTGAAGGGTCCATCCGCTCGTGGTCGAAGTTTGGACTTGTGTTCTTGGGGAAAGCGGTCCTTGCGAAGGTGTAGCGACACGAGATCACCAATGTTGAAGACCATAGGTTGCTTGTTGAAGTTGAGCTTGGTCGCAGGGCGTTGAACTTGGCGCTCGATTGTGTTTCTTGTATCTTCATGCACCTTCTTGAGATGTGTCGCTCGTGCACTTGCATCCAAATTGATGTGCTCTTGTAGTGGTCGAGGAAGAATGTCCAATGGTGACAATGCGTTGAATCCATAGACGACCTCGAAGGGGGGACTTGCCGGTTGTTGAGTGTCTTACTCGGTTGTAGGCGAACTCGGCGATAGGTAGGCACTCCTTCCACTCCTTTATGTTCTTCTTGATGAGTACTCAAAGTAGAGTAGAGAGTGTGCGGTTGGTAACTTCCGTTTGGCCGTCGGTTTTTGGATGATACGCCATGGAGAAGAGTAGCTTGATTCCGAGCTTGGCGCATAGGGTCTTCCAAAAGTAGCTAAGGAACTTGACGTCGCGGTCCGAGACGATCGTTTTTGGCACTCCATGTAGACACAATATTTCCCTACAAAAGAGATTAGCAACATTTGAAGCATTGTCTATCTTGTTGCAAGGAATGAAATGTGCCATTTTTGAGAAACGGTCCACAACGACAAATACCGAATCCTTCCCATTTCTAGTCCTAGGCAAACCAAGTACAAATTCCATGCTAATGTCTTCCCAAGATTTATATGGAATTGGTAGAGGCATATAAAGGCCATGGGATTGATCTTTGGACTTAGCTTTGCGACATGTAGAGCATTGGTTGGTGAAGCGATTGACGTCACGAAACATCTTGGGCCAATAGTAGTTCTTTGAGAGCGTAGCGAACATCTTCTCACGTCCAAAATGCCCCATTAAGCCTCCTCCATGAGATTCTTGCAAAATTAAAACGAAGAGAAGACTCGGGGATGCAAAGTTTGTTAGCTCTCATAAGATATCCATCTTTGATGTAATAGCGTTCCCAAGAGCTGAGCGTCAAACACTTGGCATAAGGAGTAGCAAAAGTAGGATCATGCTCATACAATTCTTTGATATGCTCAAAACCAATGACATCCAATTCAAGTTGAGTAACAAGCATGCATATGCGAGAAAGGGCATCCGCCACAATGTTTTCCTTACCCTTAATGTACTTGATGACATAAGGAAAAGACTCAATAAATTCACTCCATTTAGCATGACGCTTGTTCAACTTGGTTTTGCCCTTAAGGTACTTGAGCGTTTCATGGTCAGTATGAATGATAAACTCATGAGGACGAAGATAGTGTTCCCATTCATGCAAAACGCAGACTAACGCATATAGCTCCTTGTCATAGATGGGGTAATTGAGTTGCGCGCCGGAGAGTTTCTCACTAAAGTAAGCTATGGGGCGCTTCTCTTGCGTTAACACACCTCCTATGCCATTACCACTAGCATCGCAATGAATCTCAAAGGGTTTGTCAAAGTTGGGTAAAGCAAGCACGGGAGCATGAGTAAGCAAATTCTTAAGCTCATTGAAAGCGGTATCTTGGGATGGTCCCCAAACAAAAGGTGCATTATTCTTGCTCAAAGCATTCAAAGGCGAAGCAATGGTACTAAAATCTTTCACAAAGCGACGATAGAAACCCGCAAGGCCAAGAAAGCCGCGCACTCGTTGCTAATTGGTTGGTTGTGGCCAAGTCTTGATAGCATTGATCTTGGACTCATCAACATGAACACCCTTAGAGGAAATAACAAAACCCAAGAAAACGAGCTTGTCAATGCCAAAAAGGCATTTCTCCATATTAGCATAGAGGTGGTTTTTTCGAAGAGTTTGCAAAACGGTTTGAACATGGGTGACATGATCTCTAAGAGATTTGCTATAAACAAGGATATCATCAAAGTAGACCACAACAAATATACCAATGTAAGGGCGAAAGACATGATTCATAAGACGCATAAAAGTACCCGGTGCTTCCGATAGACCCATAGGCATGACTAACCACTCATACAATCCAAACTTGGTTTTGAAGGCGGTTTTCCATTCATCACCCTCTTGTATGCGGATTTGATAGTAACCACTCTTAAGATCAATTTTGGAAAATATAGTGGCACCACTAAGTTCATCAAGCATATCGTCAAGGCGTGGAATGGGATACCTATAACGAACGGTGATAGCATTGATAGGTCTACAATCGGAGCACATGCGAAAGCTATCGTCTCGCGTTGGCACAAGAATGACCGGGACGACACAAGCGCTCAAACTTTCACGCACATGTCCATGGTCTATGAGATGCTTTACTTGCCTTTGTATTTCTTTGGTTTCTTCAGGGTTGACGCGGTAGGGAGCTTTGTTCGGAAGTGGTGCTCCGGGGATGAGGTCGATGCGGTGCTCAATGCCTCGTAGTGGAGGTAGTCCCGAAGGTAGCTCGTCGGGGAAAACATCGTGAAATTCCTGCAAAAGAGAAGAAAACACTAGAGGAAGAGTGTGAGAAGTGTTAGTTTTTGGTGCATTGTCCTTGCACACAAGGACGTAGTGTAGGACACTAGATGGGTGCTACCTCTTGAGCTTGCGTTGGATTTCCCCGAAGAGGAAAGGATGATGCAGCAGAGTAGCGTAAGTATTCCCCTCAGTTTTTGAGAACCAAGGTATCAATCCAGTAGGAGGCCACGCTCAAGTCCCTCGTACCTGCACAAAACGGTAGCTACTCGCAACCAACGCGATTAGGGGTTATCATCCCTTCATGGTACCTTATGAGAGTGAGATCTGATAGATATAATATTTTTGGTATTTTTGGTATAGAGATGCAAAGTGAAAAGTAAAAGACAAGGAAAAAAGCAAAACAAGATTAAAGTGATGGAGATTGATATGATGAGAATAGACCCGGGGGCCATAGGTTTCACTAGTGGCTTCTCTCAAGAGCATAAGTATTCTACGGTGGGTGAACAAATTACTGTTGAGCAATTGACAGAATTGAGCATAGTTATGAGAATATCTAGGCATGATCATGTATATAGGCATCACATCCATGACAAGTAGACCGAAACGATTCTGCATCTACTACTATTACTCCACCCATCGACCGCTATCCAACATGCATTTAGAGTATTAAGTTAAAAACAGAGTAACACTTTAAGCAAGATGACATGATGTAGAGAGATAAATTCATGCAATATGAAATAAACCCCATCTTGTTATCCTCGATGGCAACGATGCAATACGTGCCTTGATGCACCTTCTATCACTGGGAAAGGACACCGCAAGATCGAACCCAAAGCTAAGCACTTCTCCCATGGCAAGAAAAACCAATCTAGTAGGCCAAACCAAACTGATAATTCGAAGAGACTTGCAAAGATAACCAATCATACATAAAAGAATTCAGAGAAGATTCAAATATTATTCATAGATAGACTTGATCATAAACCCACAATTCATCGATCTCAACAAACACACCGCAAAAACAAGATTACATCGAATAGATATCCACGAGAGAGGGGGAGAACTTTGTATTGAGATCCAAAAAGAGAGAAGAAGCCATCTAGCTACTAACTATGGACCCGAAGGTCGGAGGTAAACTACTCACACTTCATCGGAGGGGCTATGATGATGTAGAAGCCCTCCGTGATGACGACCCTCTCCGGCGGAGCTCCGGAACAGGCCCCAAGATGGGATCTCGTGGATACAGAAAGTTGCGGCGGTGGAATTAGGTTTTTGGCTCCTGTTCTGATTGTTTGGGGGTACGTAGGTATATATAGGAGGAAGAAGTACGTTGGTGGAGCTCCGAGGGGCCCACGAGGCAGGGGGGCGCGCCCTAGGGGGGCACCCCCACCCTCGTGACCACCTCTCTGATGCCTTGGCGTAGGGTCCAAGTCTCCTGGATCATGTTCGGTGAGAAAATCACGTTCCCGAAGGTTTCATTCCGTTTGGACTCCGTTTGATATTCCGTTTCTTCGAAACACTGAAATAGGCAAAAAACAACAATTCTGGGCTGGGCCTCCGGTTAATAGGTTAGTCCCAAAAATAATATAAAAGTGGAAAATAAAGCCCAATATAGTCCAAAACAGTAGATAATATAGCATGGAGCAATCAAAAATTATAGATATGTTGGAGACGTATCAGGCATCCCCAAGCTTAATTCCTGCTCGTCCTCGAGTAGGTAAATGATAAAAAGAGAATTTTTGATGCGGAGTGCTACTTGGCATAATTTCAATGCAAATCTTATTAATTGTGGTATGAATATTCAGATTCGAAAGATTCAAGAAAAAGTTCATGTTGACATAAAAATAATAATACTTCAAGCATACTAACAAAGCAATTATGTCTTCTCAAAATAACATGGCCAAAGAAAGTTATCCCTACAAAATCATATAGTCTGGCTATGCTCTATCTTCACCACACAAAGTATTTAAATCATGCACAACCCCGATGACAAGCTAAGCAATTGTTTCATACTTTAACATTTTCAAAACTTTTTCGATCTTCACGCAATACATGAGCGTGAGCCATGGATATAGCACTATATATGGAATAGAGTGGTGGTTGTGGAGAAGACAAAAAGAGGGGAAGATAGTCTCACATCAACTTATGATTATTAGATCTGTAGTTCAATGCTGCTGACATTTATGATTATTTGATTTGATCTGTGGTTCAATGATACTGGATGGAAACATATTTGATTTGGAATGCATTAATTAAGATGTGCCAATGAATTGATTTAGATGATACAAGATTCATCTATAGTATAATTTGTTGTTGTTTAGGTAAGTAATGAAATTTTAGATGTTTGTTGGAGATGTATGCATTTATAGTTGAAGTTGTACCTAATTAACTACTGCATTATGTTAATATGTGTAGGAGCTTTGCTGCATTATCCCAAAACAGTAATTTGTGCATATTAAAATTTGTAGTTGGCTTCTGTAATTAGTATATACTATATGTAAAGTGTGAAGTAAACATTCCAAGACAGGATCCTAGCGACAAAATATACTATATGTTTCCATTAAGTAGTGTGGGGGGAATTCCCTCAAAAGAAAAGTGTTGGGTTAATCCAGGGAATGTCAAGAATCCAGCTTGCATTTTCATTAGCATTTATGAAGGACATCATTTGTCTGTTGATTGATTGCTTAGATTCTGTATTTATAAGGAAAGCATTTGGTCACTTGCAACATACAAATGTGGTTCACATTCACAATTTTGTTTGTAATGACATTCTGTGAACTGCAATTCAATTCATTGTAATTGATGTGCTTGTTTGACAATATAGCAGCAGGAGGAGGATCTTGTGGGCAACAAGAGGAAGTGGGACAAAACTGGGTTCTACCCATATGAGTCTGATGAAGATGAGTCGTACGAGGTAAGGCCTAGTTGAAATGTTATTTCTGCATTGAGTTAGTATTATGTGTTTATAGTTTTTGAATGCATAATGTATTAATGTCAGTCATTAATGTGTGCAGTATGAATCTGGAGATGATGTGGTCGAGGGGAACGTCGAGTCCTTTGAAGAGAAGGAGGTGTTGAAGATCAGGGCCCAAGGACCTAGTAAGTACTACAACTAGAGGAATGAAAAGTACCGCTGCCCCTACTGGAGCATCTGATGGAACATTGCCGGGCTACATCGATCTCCAGTCATGAGTTCAAGATCATGGCTCAGCATTCTGCCCTCCTGAAGGTCCTGAGAAACCCTGACCTCTAGTCGTACATCATGCTGATCATCGGAAACTGGAAGTCGTACTCATCATCAGTATATTTGATGATGTTTTACTTTTGGAAAGCTGCATCTGGGTCTGAACTGCTTGGAAACTAGCTATATTAATGTAATGTAATGTAATGTATTGTGTGTTTGAACTGGATCCGCTGTGAACTGCCTGCTACCTATGGTGGTAACCTAGAATGCTATCTATATATGTATGGCCTTAACTTTATTGGTGGTGAATGCTTCCTTCATGTTTAGTTGTTGTTTCGATGGTGCAATGATCACAAATGGCGCTTCAGTGTTGCTTGAGACATGCTGCAACACTTGTCTATGCTGTGGGCAAGTGCAACATGCTGTGCCCATGTGCCAATTATACCAAATATTGAATGTGGCAATGTTCCAAAATGGCTATCATGAATTATAGTACATGGGGTTTAGTAAAGTTACTGATAATTGTTCATCCTCACACATTCCATCAACGCATAATTTGAATAAGCAAAACGATCAAATGTTCCATCATTTGAACCTATGTTGCAATTAGAGAGCAAATATTCCATCATCAAAGTGTGAAGGAATTAAATGTAAATTTAGAAGAGTAATGTAATACTAGTTAAAAATAATGTGTGCAAAAAAAAAGGAATTTGAAATAAGATCTACTTTATTTTGTAATAAAGTTATATTACCCTACTTATTAGAATTTGAAAATGTCACTTATTTATAAGAAAAGAAAATATAAATATTCAAAAATATGTGTTTGATAAAAATACCTTTTGAATTTTTGGTATGTTATTATTTGAGGGGTCATGTAATTTTTATGTTATTTTTTGAGTGCTCAGGTAATTTTTATGTAAAGTGAAGGAAAAGGAACAAAATAAACAAAAGGAAAAGCATGGGCCATCCTAGCCATCTTGGAAACCTAGCTATACCTGACCTTGTTCTTTCTAATGCTGAAACCATTATCTCTAGCATAGCTGTTGTAGAAATCATACGCAGCATCGTGAGACGTAAAGGTCATTTCCATTATCTGCATGAACATATCCCCTTATCATCTGCACAGGCAGTATCTTGGACATTCTTTGCCCCATCATATTGTGTCACCTACACAATCAAACCATAGCCATGAAAACAGATTTCTATGGTTTAACATTACTTACTTCCATATAACATTGATTACACACATACCTCACTCATTCTTTGCTCATCGATCTATAAATTTTCAACACAAAGATTTAATGTTGTCGGATGCCACCAAAAAATTACAACATGACAATGCCACTCACATTAAGATCGTCCCATTCGTTCCCATTCTCTGACCGATCTTCACGATCTGAATTTTCATCATCTGACCAATCTTCTATCCAGTCTTTCATCAGTTCTCCAAACTCCATGTCTACCATGATATCAGTTAACTCCTCGTCCGCCATTTCCTACAACCAATAATATGTATCATCACATGTGCAAACATTATCAATGATGAAATATAAAACACATAGCACACGATCACGGATGTTATGTAAACAACCGCAACCGGGGCCGTTCAGATCTGCCAAACTTAGTAAGGAAGATGGCCACGACACCCGTCGTGATCACTTTCAATCGCGAGGAACTGCACGATCTCAAAACCTAGCTAGATCTGTGATTACCTCTGCCGCCGGATACCTAGGTTAGCCGCCACATCAAATAACGATCCCCATGGTGCGCACAGCCGACGGCAACCGACGCTATATGAACCCAGATCACGAGGAGCAGCACTACCGGAACAAGATCCACGATCGCATGCGCCGCCGGGTAGCTAGGTTACCTGCTCCGCTAGGTTAACCACTGCCACTGGCGCGGCGGCAGTTTGTTCGATGTTGCCGCGAGCGAGACTAGAGGGGGGACGCGGGATGCGGTAGCTGTGCGCGATCGTTGGAGATTCACGATGTTGTCGCGCCCGTTGTCCGACGAGATCGCCGGCGACGAGATTGCCGCCGGTGGAGATCTACTACGTGACTTATGGAGCTGCGTCAATGCTCGCGAGATTGATTGAGCTGCTCGCGTGAATGATTGGATTCGGTAGGTCTTACGTGGACGTGGAGTCGTGTGATGTTTTTTTCCGGACCAGGGTAATGTACGTATACGGTCTGGGTCATACAGGGCTAGACAGGGCTTGGATCTGGGCTGCGGCGGGCCAGGAAAAAAACACATTCGCGGGGATAAAAATAACCCTCCGAAATTAGGTTAGGGGGGAGCACCGGAGCAGGGCTCATCATCTATTCCCCCAACACAATTCTGGTCCTAGGGTTTTGATGACCCTCTCATGTAATCCGGGCCCTTGCTTGTTAGGGTTCGATTCCTGTTGGTTCCATTTGGCATGCTAAATCATCTGTCGAGTTCTAGAGTTAAAACTAGTATGCTTAAGTGGTCCATGTCTTGCCTTATCACTCATTTCTAGAGTTAAAATTTGAATAGATTTCACCTCACCAGCTATCTCGATGGAATCCCCCAACACACTACTGGTCCTAGGGTTTTGATGACCCTCTTATGTATTTTGGTACCATTGGTTGGTAGGAGTTTGATTCCTGTTCATTCAGTTTAGCAGGCTACACCATCTGTCGAATTCTAGTGTTTGAATTAGTATGCTTAAGTGGTCCATTTCTTGCCTGATCGCTCATTTGTAGGGTTAAAATTTGAAATCCCCGAACACAATACTGGTCCTTGGGGTCTTGACCCTCTCATGTAATCTGGTCCCTTTGCTTGGTAGGGGCTTGATTTCTGTTCGTTCCATTTAGTATGCTACATCATCTGTCAAGTTCTAGCGTTTGAATTAGTATGCTTAAGAGGTCCATGTTTTGCCTATTTGCTCATTTGTAGAGTTAACTTTGAAATTTTTGACCTATACTTGCTTCTGTACTATTCACTTACAAGCTAACTACTGTTGGATACTAGAACATGACCTATGATGTTTCTTTTAAATGATTCATAGATTGATTGAGCTGCTCGCTGAATGATTGGATTCGGCAGGTCTTACGTGGACGTGGGGTCGTGTGATGTTTTTTTCCAGACCAGGGTAATGTACGTATACGGTCTGGGTCATACAGGGCTAGACAGGGCTTGGATCTGGGCTGCGGCGGGCCAGGAAAAAAACAAATTCACGGGGATAAAAATACCCCTCCGAAATTAGGTTAGGGGGGAGCACCGGAGCAGGGCTCATCATCTATTCCCCCAACACAATTCTGGTCCTAGGGTTTTGATGACCCTCTCATGTAATCCGGGCCCTTGCTTGTTAGGGTTCGATTCCTGTTGGTTCCATTTGGCATGCTAAATCATCTGTCGATTTCTAGAGTTAAAACTAGTATGCTTAAGTGGTCCATGTCTTGCCTTATCACTCATTTCTAGAGTAAAAATTTGAATAGATTTCACCTCACCAGCTATCTCGATGGAATCCCCCAACACACTATTGGTCCTAGGGTTTTGATGACCCTCTTATGTATTTTGGTACCATTGCTTGGTAGGAGTTTGATTCATGTTCATTCAGTTTAGCAGGCTACACCATCTGTCGAATTCTAGTGTTTGAATTAGTATGCTTAAGTGGTCCATTTCTTGCCTGATCGCTCATTTGTAGGGTTAAAATTTGAAATCCCCGAACACAATACTGGTCCTTGGGGTCTTGACCCTCTCATGTAATCTGGTCCCTTTGCTTGGTAGGGGCTTGATTTCTGTTCGTTCCATTTAGTATGCTACATCATCTGTCAAGTTCTAGCGTTTTGAATTAGTATGCTTAAGAGGTCCATGTTTTGCCTGTTTGCTCATTTATAGAGTTAACTTTGAAATTTTTGACCTATACTTGCTTGTGTACTATTCACTTACAAGCTAACTACTGTTGGATACTAGAACATGACCTATGATGTTTCTTTTAAATGATTCATAGATTGATTGAGCTGCTCACGTGAATGATTGGATTCGGCAGGTCTTACGTGGACGTGGGGTCGTGTGATGTTTTTTTCCGGACCAGGGTAATGTACGTATACGGTCTGGGTCATACAGGGCTAGACAGGGCTTGGATCTGGGCTGCGGCGGGCCAGGAAAAAAACAAATTCACGGGGATAAAAATACCCCTCCAAAATTAGGTTAGGGGGGAGCACCGGAGCAGGGCTCATCATCTATTCCCCCAACACAATTCTGGTCCTAGGGTTTTGATGACCCTCTCATGTAATCCGGGCCCTTGCTTGTTAGGGTTCGATTCCTGTTGGTTCCATTTGGCATGCTAAATCATCTGTCGAGTTCTAGAGTTAAAACTAGTATGCTTAAGTGGTCCATGTCTTGCCTTATCACTCATTTCTAGAGTTAAAATTTGAATAGATTTCACCTCACCAGCTATCTCGATGGAATCCCCCAACACACTATTGGTCCTAGGGTTTTGATGACCCTCTTATGTATTTTGGTACCATTGCTTGGTAGGAGTTTGATTCCTGATCATTCAGTTTAGCAGGCTACACCATCTGTCGAATTCTAGTGTTTGAATTAGTATGCTTAAGTGGTCCATTTCTTGCCTGATCGCTCATTTGTAGGGTTAAAATTTGAAATCCCCGAACACAATACTGGTCCTTGGGGTCTTGACCCTCTCATGTAATCTGGTCCCTTTGCTTGGTAGGGGCTTGATTTCTGTTCGTTCCATTTAGTATGCTACATCATCTGTCAAGTTCTAGCGTTTGAATTAGTATGCTTAAGAGGTCCATGTTTTGCCTGTTTGCTCATTTATAGAGTTAACTTTGAAATTTTTGACCTATACTTGCTTGTGTTCTATTCACTTACAAGCTAACTACTGTTGGATACTAGAACATGACCTATGATGTTTCTTTTAAATGATTCATAGATTGATTGAGCTGCTCACGTGAATGATTGGATTCGGCAGGTCTTACGTGGACGTGGGGTCGTGTGATGTTTTTTTCCGGACCAGGGTAATGTACGTATACGGTCTGGGTCATACAGGGCTAGACAGGGCTTGGATCTGGGCTGCGGCGGGCCAGGAAAAAAACAAATTCACGGGGATAAAAATACCCCTCCGAAATTAGGTTAGGGGGGAGCACCGGAGCAGGGCTCATCATCTATTCCCCCAACACAATTCTGGTCCTAGGGTTTTGATGACCTTCTCATGTAATCCGGGCCCTTGCTTGTTAGGGTTCGATTCCTGTTGGTTCCATTTGGCATGCTAAATCATCTGTCGAGTTCTAGAGTTAAAACTAGTATGCTTAAGTGGTCCATGTCTTGCCTTATCACTCATTTCTAGAGTTAAAATTTGAATAGATTTCACCTCACCAGCTATCTCAATGGAATCCCCCAACACACTATTGGTCCTAGGGTTTTGATGACCCTCTTATGTATTTTGGTACCATTGCTTGGTAGGAGTTTGATTCCTGTTCATTCAGTTTAGCAGGCTACACCATCTGTCGAATTCTAGTGTTTGAATTAGTATGCTTAAGTGGTCCATTTCTTGCCTGATCGCTCATTTGTAGGGTTAAAATTTGAAATCCCCGAACACAATACTGGTCCTTGGGGTCTTGACCCTCTCATGTAATCTGGTCCCTTTGCTTGGTAGGGGCTTGATTTCTGTTCGTTCCATTTAGTATGCTACATCATCTGTCAAGTTCTAGCGTTTGAATTAGTATGCTTAAGAGGTCCATGTTTTGCCTGTTTGCTCATTTGTAGAGTTAACTTTGAAATTTTTGACCTATACTTGCTTCTGCACTATTCACTTACAAGCTAACTACTGTTGGATACTAGAACATGACCTATGATGTTTCTTTTAAATGATTCATCTGTTCTGTTAACTCTACCATGAAAATCTGCTTCTAAATCAAGTATTTGATCATCTCTTGGATGATTTATCACATTATCTGCTAATTTCTAACTGCGGGATTAACTTCTTTTGACCCTCTCATGTTATTTGGGCCCTTTTCTTGGTAGGGTTGATCGTACAATTTAGTATGCCACATCATCTGTCAAGTTCTAGCATTTCAGTTAGTATGTTACCTTGACATAATTCCCCAACTGACTACTGCAGCATTTCATCTAGTGCTAGGGTTGGTTATGTTAGCTGTTAATGGGTTGATAATTGAGGCATTCGGCCTCATCTTCATAATTCTCCACTTACAATTTAGTCAGTATATATATACACACTTATGGTTTATTTGCTCTATTAGTACAGTTTGATGCTTAATTGAAACTTTTGGCCTGTGCATGTCTTGCCTGATCACTCATTTCTAGAATTTAGCTTCTATACATGGTACGTTGAGTGAATTTGACCTACACTTGCTTCTGAACTATTTACTTATTATTTTTAGAGAGTTAGCTACTGTTGGATACTAGAACATGACCTGTGTTTCTTTTAATTTATCCATCTATCCTATTAACTCTAGCATTGCAATATTCGAGTTTCTTAATTCTAAATTCAGTTATTACCATGTAAATCTGCGTCTCAATTAAGTATTTGATCATCACTTTGATGATTTTATCACATTATCTGTTGATTGCTGACTGCAGTATCTGAATTTTCATTTCCAATCCAGACTCACTCTATGATCGCCCGCCCCGTACCTCGTCGTCAAGTTCACGCTAAGGAAAAAGGTCAACCAGAAGTTCCGTAAAAACCGCCAATGCCGTAAGTGTCCTTACAATTTTGAGTCATTAAGCTTGATTGACTGTCTTATGTTTATGCCCTTGAAAACTTTAACACGCCCCAAACTAGAGGTTTGTCTTCCAAGATTAGAGGTTGTGAGATGTGATGATATGCATCTGATTAGTTTTCAAATGCATTCCCTCAAGTTCTCCTGTGTTGTGTATTCAAATATAGTTCATTCTATTGAATGCCCATTGTCATAGGCTGTTTACATTGGAATCGTGTTCATAGTCTGCTTGTGCGTTGTATTGGGGAATCTATGAAGCGTTCGACTTCGTTAGCTTAATCTTCTGTGCTGTGCAAATTAAAAGTAAAATGCTTACTATTTTGCAATGCTCACTTTGATAGTTTTATCGCGTTCTACTTTGTTGTTTAGTCTCTTTTTTTGGGGTCCAACTCTTTTTCATATGTTTTGGACAATACTGATATCCTTTCTTGTTAAGTGAATTTTTTTCATTTACATCTGACTAGTGGTTCGAACGCATCAGTCCAGTTTTCCTGTGCTGCTTAGCATTAAAATGTAATAATGCAGTCTACTTAATGACCATTGTGATAAGTTTCTTTACATTGGAATGGCGGTCAGTCTGCCTGTGCAATGTAGTGTGGAATGGGAGGTATTATACGTTGTTGGCTTAATCTTCTGTGCTGTGCAGAGTTACAATAAAATGCTTTCTATTCTTCTATTGATAATTTTATTAGATAACATATTCCCGTAGTCTGTGGTTTGTAATGTATCGTGGAAGTTAACGCATTCTACTTTGTTGCATAGTCATTTTCTGTTGAGTGAACTTCTCTACCTGTTAATTTGCTGAGCTGTTATCCGACAACCAATATTACAGGTAAGCTTATTCGCGCCGCCACCGCCGCCGCAACTGCCGCCGCCGCCTTTGGTGTGCCTTCTGATGAGGATGAGGATGCTATAGGCGAGGACCTATTTGTCTTGGCTTTTGGTCAGAATGCTTTTGCATTTTTTGATGATGCTGTGGAAGAGGAGGCTGGAGTTGGTGCAGAGGAAGTCGCTGATTTGTTCGAGGACTTGCTTGAAGGTATGATATAGTTTTTTTGGTCTTATGCAACATTCAGTTTCTTAATCTTTCTGCTATATCTAATGTAATTCTTGTCATACAGAGATGACAAACAGTGAGGCTGAAGATGGTGAGTCTGACAAGTAGACGAATGGCCACCTGTGAAGTTTTGCTATGTAAGCTTTGTTCTTTTATAAATCTGTACTATTTTTGCCACCTCTTCAGAAAATTGTTTGGAGGTCTTGCCTGTTTTTGACATATCTTGTTTCTTTTGCAGATCCTCTAGATGAAGTCCTTCCCAGTAGACCTCCCATGTGTCAACTCTTGCCTTAGCCTGTCGGCTGTTTATTGAACAGTTGGTGATACTGTTATGTAGTGTGTACTGGTGGTGTGTACTCGTTATCTCTGCTTGTTCACTCTGGTTGCGTGTACTTACTCTGTGCTGGGTAGACTCTGGTGGTCTACTTGTGGTTTGTGCCGGTTGACTCTGGTGAAGATTTGCGTTATTTGTTGCAATCCGCTGTGGCCCTTGTGCATTCAATCTGGTTGCAATGTTCTGTTTGATCTATGGTCATTGCTTCGAAGTTCTGATTTTCTTTGTTCACCTGTTAATCAGATGCGCTCACAGTGGTCTGGACTGTGAAAGAACATATTTCTGTTGATTAGAGTTTTGCTTCAGCGCCACTCTGTAGCACTGAACTTGTAAGGCCGACTTCAGAGCAGAGAGTTGCCAAACAGCCCTGAAATGTAGAAGTAGTACGGAGTAGTTGCCTGCAGATTCATCACAAGTAGAAGTGGACGTTCTTGAAAGTTTGCTTTCAAATGGTGGAAGGTGGTGAAATAAAATCGCGTGTAAATTTCTCATTTGGATAATATTCAAGTTTGATTATGTGGTACTTAAAGCAAATTGTAATGCAAATGTCTATCAAAATTACATTATCTTTATGTGAATGAAATTGAAGAAAGGCCGTAGACAGTGACAGTTTATGCATAGTTTTTTTTGTGAGGATGTTTATGCATAGCCTCTGTGGTCTCAAATAAAAATTACAAAGTGCTTCAAAATTGCTTTAAAGGTTGCAGATATGAATATGGTTGCACTTATGAGCCTAAAGCTATGAGGTGTTGTGTTGAACACTTTTTTGAGCTGGAAATTGGATCATTCCATTAACCAAAGGGCCGCACAAAATCATCGGCAACCAAAGAATGCGCTAAGGTAGGAGCGTCGTCTGGCCATACGACTTGGGATTCAACCACCATCTTTGCACCAAACTGCACAAGGGCATCAACTATCTTATTACAAAGTCCAGGGCATTATGTCACCTTGAAAGCTGAAGACTTTCTGGTCCGATCTGCCACCTTTCCCTGGGAGAGCAATCTATGGCTCCAGAGGTCAGGGAGAAAACCCACGCCTCCGCTTCTCTCGCGATCGATCTCCACCTAGAGACCAAATGACATATTCCCTCCATTCCTAAAAATATGACGTTTTGGTAGTTTAATTTGAACCATCAAAGAACTACCAAAACGTCATATATTTAGGAACAGAGGGTGCAACATAAATTTGGGAAATATCGCCTATGATGGAAGGGGATTTCATCTGCCCTAGAAAATCCCCTGACTGGGGTTTGCTACCCTATTGTTTACCTTGCAACCAAACTAGCTCTTAATGTGTGGAACAACCTGTGGATACCGCGGAAATGAACAAACATACCAATTACCCCCCGGGGAAACATACTGGCGCAGCAGATGGTTAAGGATATTTTCTGAGAGAAAGATGCAACGATGATCTTGGCTATGCAGAGATGACGTGGCAGCCTCGAGCTCTGTACCCGACGGAAAGAAGTTCAGCTCGTACTAAATATGGAACGCGCCATGAACTATTGGTACTATATGCACATCCCTGGCCTAAGCAAGATATTCCATAAGCATTCAGCGGTTTGTGACACTGGGATAGTTTCTCATATTTCCTTTCTGGACGTGACTAGGGAGCACCTGTTGGCTAGTTAGTATTGTAGGGCACACACCCAAAAAAGGAAAGTGAAAACCCCCTGGACAGCTGGCGTGACAGAAAAGGAAAGGGACGTAATTGTTCCTGCACATGGACAACAGCGAATCTCCTGTGATCGTAACCGCTCCCGCACACCTGTCCAGCATGCGTCCCACGCGAACTCTCTCCCTACCTCCCACCCCCTCCTTCTTCCTTCCCCTTTTCTTCTCCATGGATCTAACTCTTCGAAGTTCCTACATGGCCTAAATCCACCAGAAGCAGCGTCACCACTCCCGCAGTAGCCACCTATGCCCCATCTTCTCCAGCCGACGGGTTAGTTCTTCCTCCTCTGGCCTACAGAACATTGATGCGACTTAGGCAACTTGTCGTAAATGAATAGGCAACTCAAGAAGGAGCTTTTTCTTCCATAAAACGATGGACTTAAGCGGGATTTGTGTCTCTTGCTAGGCAAATTGTCACATTTGGTAGAAGCAAGTGTGTGAACGTCTGTAGGCAACTCGTGGGTCCGTGTTTCTGTTCCTTGGAGCATATTTGTTAACAAAGGCAACTTATCGCAAGAGTTGCGGGCAAGTATATGAATGTCTGCAAGCAACTTGTGGCTATGTGTTCCTGTTTACCCTAAAACCATAATTGTGATCCCATCTAGGCAAAAACTGGTGATAAGTTAACCTGCAGACATTCGCCGCTGCCCCTGTGTTTTTAGGCAACTTGTGGTGATGCGGGAGGCAACTAAGTGGGTTTTGCGGGCAACTAAGTGGTGATGCAGAAATTAAAGTGTGTGAATGTGTGCAGACCATGGTTGCTACTTGACAAAAATACCCTCGGAAAACCACCAGTACCTAAAACAACAAAAGGAGGAGAATAAATACAGGAAACACTCCCAGAAATTGCATGCATATATCTTCCAGCCTGCGTACAAAACTGATAAAAACAGAAAAAGTTACCCAAGAGAAAAGTTATATACCTGTGCAGGTGATCCTGCACCCCGAGGAACCCTCGAGTCTCCTATGCTTTATATCATGCTATCTCCGCTGTAAAACATGCAAAAATACATGCAAATACATACATACTGGTTATTAAAAACTGTATAGAAAATTCGAAAACATGCTTGAGAAAACGAAAAGAAAATCTGAACACGGTTGGCCGAGATGATGTAGTTACCTGTACAAAAAAGAAAATTCCTAAAGAGAAAGAAGTGATCATGCTTGCTTCTTTGCAAAAGGCAATAAAGAGGAACTCAGGTTTCGTTAAAAGAAATAGGCTTGATATCACACACAAACACATAGTTTAAGAGGAACACAAGGTTTTCCAAATGTCAAGCAAGTCACATACATAACACTAGCAAGTCAGGCCCAAATGCCAAGCAAGTCCTACTCATCACTAGCTGCAATGCACTATGTAATGCACTCTTACTTGCTAGGGATAGACAAAAAAACTTGTGTTCCTTCCAGAAAATAATGTGGACATTGAAAAAGACAAGTTATAGATTTGTTGTTTGGGAAAAACTTAAAAATAATTTGCCTAAACAAACTTCAAGTAAGGGGGTGTGGGAGGGGGGTTGTGTGTCATATAAATCACACATTGAGAAACATGCATGTCGCAGTTTTCTTAAACAATAGGCAAGTCGCATGCTTAACACTAGCAAGTCAAATTCAAATATCAAGCAAGTCCTACTAAATTCTAGCTGCAATTTACTGTGTATTGCACTCTTAATTGCTAGGGTAGACGAAAAAAAAACCTTGTGTTCATTTGGAAAAAAACATGGACAATGGAACACACGAGTTATATAAGCCTGGTTTGTTTGGAAAACTTAGAAATAATTTTCCTAAGCAAACATCAAATGTTGGGAAGAGAGGGTTGTGTGTCAGGTAAATCACATTCAGAAACATGCAAAGTCTCATTTTAACTAAAATCGACACAATGGGGCGAGCACCTGACCCCCACGTTGCTCCCCCGGGCAGCACAAGGGAACCCTAGCCGCCACAGGTCGCGCCCCTCCCGCACCTCAACAACCCCTTGCAGCCGTCGGAGGATGCGGTTGGGCTAAGCCCGGGCCGCAGACAGTGGCGACGGTGTGTAGTCTTGCTGCACCTTCTCCCCCGCTCGGGGTGGTGGTGGTCTAGGCGACGGGTTCCACAGCGGCGACTGCTCCTCTGGTGGTGCGACGGCTAAGCGGTGGGGCGAGTAGGCGCGGCTACGACGGCGGCCTCGAAACGCCCAGTGGTGGGTCGACGCTAGGCGCCTGCAGCGGCTCCATCTCGCTTGTGCGGCCTCGAAATGCCCGGCGGTGGGTCGAGGCTAGGCGGCTGCAGTGGTTCCATCTTTGCTTGTGCGGCTTCGGCTTCCGACAATTCAGATCTGCGCAGCGCAGTTCAGCTCTAGCCTCCCGACGACGGCTTCGGCTGTCCTTCAGCCCATCGAGGCAAGGCTTGGGGTGAGGTTGCAGTCTGGTCCGGCCGTCCCTTGCCTCCAGTGATGCGATATGGGCTCCATGCCATCGGGCCTGGCTGGGCTCCAGCTAACGGTGAAGACAATGACGTGGTGGCTCTTGGGCTCCGGGGCGGCGCCCCGGCTGTGGTAGTGGCGCCTTCATCCAGGGGGTGGTGCGCTTCTGGATGCGGCAAATCATGGGATCCCACGGACAGACTGAAGTCGGCCTCGACACGGTTTGTGGTGGCGGTGGGTTGTGGTCTAGGGGCTGCAGCTGGTCGAGGCATCTCCGGGAGAAATCCTCTTCTTCGGAACCGACGATGGCAACGCCCATGGTATCGTGGTATTTCTTGGAAGCGTCGTGTGGATGTGTGCTCACCCCTCTCGTGATGGCCTCGGCTCCGGAGGGAAACCTCAGATTCTCTGGATCGAGCTATGGAGGCATCTTCATGTCTTTCTCCTCCTTGGGGGCATAGTCTCGGAGCTGACTATGACTGGGAGACTAGTGGATGGCGGCATCTTAGCCGCGTGGTTTGCTGAGGCATGGGGTGTTGGTTTCTATTTTGGCAATGATGATGGCGTTGAGAGGAGCTTGGGTCGCGGCGAGGACTTCGGTAGTTGGTTCTTCCCGACGTGTCCGAGGTGCTCTTCCTGGGTTGCTTTGAAGTCGGAGCTGCGATGGAGCGAGTCCATGTGGCGACGATGATAGGCACTCGGTGGTCGTTTGCGGAGGGCATGGTCGGCGCAAGTCCTACATATTTCCCTTGTGAGGCTTGTTGTCAAAGTCGGAGCTTTTATTTGCTTGCGCGTGTGGCCATCTGTTGGCATGGGTCGTCGTGGTGTGTTCCATGTCGATGGCCAGGTTGGCCGGTGGTGCCCATGTCATGTGGGTTGGGTCTTATCGGTTTTAGTCCGGTTTTCCGTCAATTAACTGGGAAATTCTCACTCTCTTCTTAATTAATGAAGATGGCAAGCCTTTTGTCTCATTTGAAAAAATAGCTTGACTAAAAAACAGTAGGCAAGTAACATACTCAACACTAGCAAATCACATTCAAATGTCAAGCAAGTCCTACTGAAAATGTCGAACAAACCATGTGGGTGTTTGAAAAGGGAAAAAGAAGAGCTTACCTGCAGCTAGTGTTGAGTATGACTTGATTGGCATTTTAATCTGACTGGCTGGTGTTGAGTATGTGACTTGCTTGACATTTGAATATGACTTGCTAGTGTTGAGTATGTTACTTTTCTGACATTTGAATGTGACTTGCATGTTCTGCATGTGTGATTTACCTGACACACAACCCCCTACCCCCTAGGTTTGTACCTAACACTTGCATGTGACATACCATTTGTGTTTAACTTGCTTGTTCTGTGTGTCAATTGTCTGGTCTAGTAGTGTGGACTTGCTAATCCCTCATTTTTAGTCCAAGTTGATGTAGTAAACGACAACCATTGGGCAAGTCAGAAAAGCAAAACAAGCAACTACTTATCAATTGTTTTGCAAGTTTTGTAAAAAATGGGGGAACCACACTAGTGCCAAGCTCAAAAAACCGTAGATCTGGCAACTCGTACTGCACATCTGGCAACTCACGCCCGTAGATCTGGCAACTCGTAGCCTTTGTCTCGCAACTTCCCACCCGCGTCCCTCTCAAACATCACCAAGATAATGTCCGACTTCGAGGCAGAGCAATGGTTCGCCGCAGCCCAAAAAAATAGTCGATCGCCATCGATTCGCCCCTGCCTATTGTCCTCAGGATCTACAGCTACGCAGACACAAAAAGGCTCAAGTTGTGCTTGCAGTGTATGCAAATTTTGTGAGTCAAAACCTATTTTTGCAGCTAGGTTATTAGCTTGTTGCCAAAAAAGGAGAACGGGAAATCAAAAGCAAGTTTTCCTGTAATGTAGGCAATTTGCATACAAGTTTTAGGCAATTCCCCTTTTTGCTGAACATAAAAAGCTAAGAACCACCTACTGGGGATGCATAACGAAACATGTTGGAAAGCTCTGGGGGGTTGTGCGAAGTTTACCTGGAAGTTG
>NC_041390.1:620210406-620214220 GCF_002162155.2 Triticum dicoccoides | reverse complement strand
CTTTTGTTTTCTGAGTGTGTAGATTGCATGAAAACCTGGTTGGGGGAAATAGGCAAAAATAAATTGCACCCTCCGACATGGCCCGAGCAGCTGCCTGACATCTACACACTCAGAAAACAAAAGCATGCCATGCCTAAGCAAAAAAGCTTCATCACCTACTTCTCAGATACGATTCGGACAAACAAAAAAACTTGTTGTGATCACCCTAGGGACTAAACCGGTGCCTGCAAAAAGCTTTATGTAGTTTGCCTACATCACAAAGCGACTTGCCTAAAGACTTAAACTTTGCTTAATAGTTCTTGGCCTGAAAAGCAGCAGTTAGCTTTTTCACTTTCTTGCTGATTGCAGTGAACTTGCCCAAAAACAATATACTAGCAACTTGTGTTTTTTATTACAAATCAAGGCAGACTGAGAAAAAACACAAAAGTTTTGCCTGATGATTCCACTGAATTTGCCCCAAAACACACAAATGTCGCTTGTCTATATTTTTTGTTCTAGACAAATGCAACCTAATCTTCTGGGAGGGAAGATGCATTCATAACAACACAACATCTACTATTCGTGTTATCCCGAAGGGAACGGCCGCCGCGCGGTTTCAGCTTCCTATTTGCGTACACTGAGATTTCATCTTCTGGTAGCTCCAGCTTCATTAACTGTTGCAGGAAGATGAAACGGGGAGATCCTGCTGTATTTTGATTGCTGCAATTCTGAGTCTGTATCTTATGGTGTGTAGGTCTGGAACCATCACTTCTTCTAGGGATCGATGCAGCCGGAAGGCGGTGGCTCGTCCGAGGCAGGTGCGCTGCAACAGATCAAGAAGGATTTCGGCTCCTTTAAGTTTAGGTAGGAGTTCATGCGCTCGGCATTGTCATTGTTGTGGTCCGGTTGAATTTGGCTTGTCTGTAAGTCTTTCTTAACTATTTCAAAGTGTATTCACAATAATAACTATTCAAAGTACATGCTATGTTTGTCCAAGAGCCCAGTTAATATTCTCATATAGCTGGATCCTTTGCTTATTGCAGTGAAGAGAAGCGAGAGGATACTCACAATGGTTCAGATGCGAAATGCTATCAACCCACTTGCTTGAAAATTATTTGCATTTAGCCTACATCCTAGCAGAACTTGCTATTTATTTTTCCTATTTGCAAGCAAGAAGCTTTGCCAACCACTTCCAGGTAAACCTCATAAATCCCCAATAGCTTTCCAACTAGTTTTTTCTGCCTCCCCAGTAGCTGGATGTTAGCCTTTTTTGTTCCAGCTAATAAAGGGAGTTGTTTGAAACTTACATGCAAATTGAATACATCACAACAGGGCTTGCTTTCTGCCCCCCCCACCCACCCTTTGTTCATCAGCAACTTCCAGGTAAACTTCGCACAACCCCCCAGAGCTTTCCAACATGTTTCGTTATGCATCCCCAGTAGGTGGTTCTTAGCTTTTTATGTTCAGCAAAAAGGGGAATTGCCTAAAACTTGTATGCAAATTGCCTACATTACAGGAAAACTTGCTTTTGATTTCCCGTTCTCCTTTTTTGGCAACAAGCTAATAACCTAGCTGCAAAAATAGGTTTTGACTCACAAAATTTGCATACACTGCAAGCACAACTTGAGCCTTTTTGTGTCTGCGTAGCTGTAGATCCTGAGGACAATAGGCAGGGGCGAATCGATGGCGATCGACTATTTTTTTGGGCTGCGGCGAACCATTGCTCTGCCTCGAAGTCGGACATTATCTTGGTGATGTTTGAGAGGGACGCGGGTGGGAAGTTGCGAGACAAAGGCTACGAGTTGCCAGATCTACGGGCGTGAGTTGCCAGATGTGCAGTACGAGTTGCCAGATCTACGGTTTTTTGAGCTTGGCACTAGTGTGGTTCCCCCATTTTTTACAAAACTTGCAAAACAATTGATAAGTAGTTGCTTGTTTTGCTTTTCTGACTTGCCCAATGGTTGTCGTTTACTACATCAACTTGGACTAAAAATGAGGGATTAGCAAGTCCACACTACTAGACCAGACAATTGACACACAGAACAAGCAAGTTAAACACAAATGGTATGTCACATGCAAATGTTAGGTACAAACCTAGGGGGTAGGGGGTTGTGTGTCAGGTAAATCACACATGCAGAACATGCAAGTCACATTCAAATGTCAGGAAAGTAACATACTCAACACTAGCAAGTCATATTCAAATGTCAAGCAAGTCACATACTCAACACCAGCCAGTCAGATTAAAATGCCAATCAAGTCATACTCAACACTAGCTGCAGGTAAGCTCTTCTTTTTCCCTTTTCAAACACCCACATGGTTTGTTCGACATTTTCAGTAGGACTTGCTTGACATTTGAATGTGATTTGCTAGTGTTGAGTATGTTACTTGCCTACTGTTTTTTAGTCAAGCTATTTTTTCAAATGAGACAAAAGGCTTGCCATCTTCATTAATTAAGAAGAGAGTGAGAATTTCCCAGTTAATTGACGAAAAACCGGACTAAAACCGATAAGACCCAACCCACATGACATGGGCACCACCGGCCAACCTGGCCATCGACATGGAACACACCACGACGACCCATGCCAACAGATGGCCACACGCGCAAGCAAACAAATGAAGGAAATATGCCCTAGAGGCAATAATAAAGTTATTATTTATTTCCTTATTTCATGATAAATGTTTATTATTCATGCTAGAATTGTATTAACCGGAAACATAATACATGTGTGAATACATGGACAAATAGAGTGTCACTAGTATGCCTCTACTTGACTAGCTCGTTAATCAAAGATGGTTATGTTTCCTAACCGTAGACAAAGGAGTTGTTATTTGATTAAGGGTATCACATCATTAGTTGAATGATCTGATTGACATGACCCATTCCATTAGCTTAGCACCCGATCGTTTAGTATGTTGCTATTGCTTTCTTCATGACTTATACATGTTCCTATGACTATGAGATTATGCCACTCCCGTTTGCCGGAGGAACACTTTGGGTGCTACCAAACGTCACAACGTAACTGGGTGATTATAAAGGAGCATTACAGGTGTCTCCAAAGGTAGATGTTGGGTTGGCGTATTTCGAGATTAGGATTTGTCACTCCGATTGTCGGAGAGGTATCTCTGGGCCCTCTCGGTAATGCACATCACATAAGCCTTGCAAGCATTGCAATTAATGAGTTAGTTGCGGGATGATGTATTACAGAACGAGTAAAGAGACTTGCCGGTAACGATATTGAACTAGGTATTGGATACCGACGATCGAATTTCGGGCAAGTAACATACCGATGACAAAGGGAACGACGTATGTTGTTATGCGGTCTGACCGATAAAGATCTTCGTAGAATATGTAGGAGCCAATATGGGCATCCAGGTCCCGCTATTGGTTATTGACCGGAGACGTGTCTCGGTCATGTCTACATTGTTCTCGAACCCGTAGGGTCCGCACGCTTAAGGTTTCGATGACAGTTATATTATGAGTTTATGAGTTTTGATGTACCAAAGGAGTTCGGAGTCCCGGATGAGATCGGGGACATGACGAGGAGTCTCGAAATGGTCGAGACGTAAAGATTGATATATTGGAAGCCTATGTTTGGATATCGGAAGTGTTCCGGGTGAAATCGGGATTTTACCAGAGTACCGGGAGGTTACCGGAACCCCCTGGGAGCTATATGGGCCTTAGTGGGCTTTAGTGGAAAGGAGAAAGGGGCAGCACAAGGTGGCTGTGCGCCTCCCCCCTTCCCCTAGTCCTATTAGGACTAGGAGAGGTGGCCGGCCCCCTCTCTCTCTTTCCCCCCTCAAGGAGTCCTATTCCAACTAGGATTGGGGGGGGGGG
>NC_041390.1:620205095-620210287 GCF_002162155.2 Triticum dicoccoides | reverse complement strand
GGGGGGGGGGGAATCCTACTCCCAGAGGGAGTAGGACTCTCCTGGTGCGCCCTATGTGGCCAGCCAACCTCCCCCCTTTGGTCCTTTATATACTGAGGCAGAGGCACCCCAGAAAGACACAAGTTGATCCACGTGATCTATTCCTTAGCCGTGTGCGGTGCCCCCTTCCACCATATTCCTCGATAATACTGTAGCGGAGTTTAGGCGAAGCCCTGCTGCTGTAGTGCATCAAGATCGTCACCACGCCGTCGTGCTGACGGAACTCTTCCCCGACACTTTGCTGGATCGGAGTCCGGGGATCGTCATCGAGCTGTACGTGTGCTCGAACTCGGAGGTGCCGTAGTTTCGGTGCTTGATCGGTTGGATCGTGAAGACGTACGACTACTTCCTCTACGTTGTGTCAATGCTTCCGCAGTCGGTCTGCGTGGGTACGTAGACAACACTCTCCCATTATCTTGCGTGTGCGTAGGAAATTTTTTGAAATTACTACGTTCCCCAACAACAAAAGCTCCGACTTTGACAACGAGCCTCACAAGGGAAATATGCAAGACTTGCGCCGACCATGCCCTCCGCAAACGACCACCGAGTGCCTATCATCATCGCCACATGGACTCGATCGCTCCATCGCAACTCCGACTTCAAAGCAACCCAGGAAGAGCACCTCGGACACGCCGGGAAGAACCAACTACCAAAGTCCTCGCCGCAACCCAAGCTCCTCTCAACGCCATCATCATTGCCAAAATAGAAACCAACACCCCATGCCTCAGCAAACCACGCGGCTAAGATGCCGCCATCCACTGGTCTCTCAGTCATAGTCGGCTCCGAGACTATGCCCCCAAGGAGGAGAAAGACATGAAGATGCCTCCATAGCTGGATCCAGAGAATCTGAGGTTTCCCTCCGGAGCCGAGGCCATCACGAGAGGGGTGAGCACACCTCCACACGACGCTTCCAAGAAATACCACGATACCATGGGCGTTGCCATCGTCGGTTCCGAAGAAGAGGATTTCTCTCGGAGATGCCTCGACCATTTGCAGCCCCTAAACCGCAACCCACCGCCACCACAAACCGCGTCGAGGCCGACTTCAGTCTGTCCGTGGGATCCCATGATTTGCCGCATCCAGAAGCGCACCACCCCCTGGATGAAGGCGCCACTACCACAGCCAGGGCGCCGCCCCGGAGCCCAAGAGCCACCACGGCATTGTCTTCACCGTTAGCTGGAGCCCAGCCAGGCCCGATGGCATGGAGCCCATATCGCTTCACTAGAGGCAAGGGACGGCCGGACCAGACTGCGACCTCACCCCAAGCCTTGCCTCGATGGGCTGAAGGACAGTCGAAGTCGTCGTCGGGAGGCTAGAGCCGAACTGCGCCGCGCAGATGTGAATTGTCGGAAGCCGAAGCCGCACAAGCAAAGATGGAACCACTGCAGCCTCCCCCCCTTTGGTCCTTTATATACTGAGGCAGAGGCACCCCAGAAAGACACAAGTTGATCCACGTGATCTATTCCTTAGCCGTGTGCGGTGCCCCCTTCCACCATATTCCTCGATAATGCTGTAGCGGAGTTTAGGCGAAGCCCTGCTGCTGTAGTGCATCAAGATCGTCACCACGCCGTCGTGCTGACGGAACTCTTCCCCGACACTTTGCTGGATCGGAGTCCGGGGATCGTCATCGAGCTGAACGTGTGCTCGAACTCGGAGGTGCCGTAGTTTCGGTGCTTGATCGGTTGGATCGTGAAGACGTATGACTACTTCCTCTACGTTGTGTCAACGCTTCCACAGTCGGTCTGCGTGGGTACGTAGATAACACTCTCCCATCTCGTTGCTATGCATCACATGATCTTGCGTGTGCGTAGGAATTTTTTTGAAATTACTACATTCCCCAACAGTGGCATCCGAGCCTAGGTTTTTATGGTTTGATGTTATTTGCACGAGTAGAACACAAGTGAGTTGTGGGCGATATAAGTCATACTGCCTACCAGCATGTCATACTTTGGTTCGGCGGTATTGTTGGATGAAGCGGCCCGGACCGACATTACGCGTACGCTTACGCGAGACCGGTTCTCCCGACGTGCTTTGCACAAAGGTGGCTAGCGGGTGATAGTTTCTCCAACTTTAGTTGAACCGAGTGTGGCTATGCCCGGTCCTTGCGAAGGTTAAAACGGAGTCTATTTGACAAACTATCATTGTGGTTTTGATGCGTAGGTAAGATTGGTTCTTGCTTAAGCCCGTAGCAGCCACGTAAAACTTGCAACAACAAAGTAGAGGACGTCTAACTTGTTTTTGCAGGGCATGTTGTGATGTGATATGGTCAAAACGTGATGAGATATAAGTTGTTGTATGAGATGATCATGTTTTGTTGAAGTTATTGGCAACTGGCAAAAGCCTTATGGTTGTCTCTTTATTGCATAAGATGCAAGCGCCAAATAATTGCTTTACTTTATCGCTATGCGATAGCAATAGTTGCAAGAGCAATAGTTGGTGAGACGACCACGTGACGACACATTGATATAGATCAAGATGATGGAGATCATGGTGTCATGCCGGTGACGATAGAGATCATGACAGTACTTCGGAGATGGAGATCACAAGCACAAGATGATGATGGCCATATCATATCACTTATATTGATTGCATGTGATGTTTATCTTTTATGCATCTTATCTTGCTTTGATTGATGGTAGCATTATAAGATGATCTCTCACTAATTATCAAGAAGTGTTCTCCCTGAGTATGCACCGTTGCGAAATTTCTTCGTGCTGAGACACCACGTGATGATCGGATGTGATAGGTTCTACGTTCAAATACAACGGGTGCAAAACAGTTGCGCACGCGGAATACTCAGGTTATACTTGACGAGCCAAGCATATACAGATATGGCCTCGGAACACGGAGACCGAAAGGTCGAGCGTGAATTATATGGTAGATATGATCAACATAACGATGTTCACCATTGAAAACTACTCCATCTCATGTGATGATCGGACATGGTTTAGTTGATTTGGATCACGTGATCACTTAGAGGATTAGAGGGATGTCTATCTAAGTGGGAGTTCTTAAGTAATATGATTAATTGAACTTAAATTGATCATGAACTTAGTCCTGGTAGTATTTTGCAAATTATGTTGTAGATCAATAGCTCGCGTTGTTGCTTCCCTGTGTTTATTTTGATATGTTCCTAGAGAAAATTGTGTTGAAAAATGTTAGTAGCAAAGATGCGGATTGGATCCGTGATCTGAGGTTTATCCTCATTACTGCACAGAAGAATTATGTCCTTGATGCACCGCTAGGTGACAGACCTATTGCAGGAGCAGATGCAGACGTTATGAATGTTTGGCTAGCTCAATATGATGACTACTTGATAGTTTAAGTGCACCATGCTTAACGGCTTAGAATCGGGACTTCAAAGACGTTTTGAACGTCATGGACCATATGAGATGTTCCAGGAGTTGAAGTTAATATTTCAAGCAAATACCCGAGTTGAGAGATATGAAGTCTCCAACAAGTTCTATAGCTAAAAGATGGAGGAGAATCGCTCAACTAGTGAGCATGTGCTCAGATTGTCTGGGTACTACAATCGCTTGAATCAAGTGGGAGTTAATCTTCCAGATAAGATAGTGATTGACAGAATTCTCTAGTCACCATCACCAAGTTAGTAGAACTTCGTGATGAACTATGATATGCAAGGGATAACGGAAACGATTCTCAAGCTCTTCGTAATGCGGAAATTGACGAAGGTAGAACTCGAGAAAAACATCAAGTGTTGATGGTAGACAAGACCACTAGTTTCAAGAAAAGGGCAGAGGGAAGAAGGGGAACTTCAAGAAGAACAGCAAGCAAGTTGCTGCTTAAGTGAAGAAGCCCAAGTCTGATCCTAAGCCTGAGACTAAGTGCTTCTACTGCAAAGGGACTGGTCACTGGAAGCGGAACTACCCCAAGTGATTGGCAGACACTAGTAGAAAACAGGGCTTTCGTCCAGGCCAGTTTAGCCCATTAGTCCCGGTTCAATCCAGAACTGGGACCAATGGAGCTATTTGCCCCGGTTCGTGAGCCCAGGGGGCCGGCCGGGCCACGTGGGCCATTGGTCCCGGTTCGTCCGGACCTTTTGGTCCCGTTGGTGGGACGAACCGGGACCAATGGTCCTGGCTCCTGGCCCACCACTATTGGTCCCGGTTGGTGGCATGAACCGGGACCAAAGGGTTACCTTTAGTCCCGGTTCATGCCACGAACCGGGACTAAAGGGTTGGCCCTCGTTGCACCCAGCTTTTAGTCCCACCTCGCCAACAGAAGGGCGCCCACACCTGTTTATAAGCCTGTCCCTCTCTGTGTTGTTGATCTCCTCTCAAAGTGAAAATAGATGCACCTACAGAGGAAATTGGACCTAAATTTATAAATAGAAATTGATTATGAATTTATGTTTAATTTTCTCTATAAGTGCATCTATGTTCACTAACAGAGAAGTTTTTATTTTTTGTGACCTAAAAGAAAAAAGAAATCACCAAAAAACTGTAAGTATTTATTTCTAAGTAGAACTGAAAAAATAATGGCACTAGTAAAGTTAATCACAAACTTCAAATTCACACAAATTTCAAAGAATTCAATTTAACTATTCACACAAATTTCAAAGAATTAAAAAATAAAGCAAAAAACCAAAAGAAAATAATTAATGCAGAAAACAAAACAAAAAAACTGGAAAAAACTAAAAATAGCAACAATAAGTATTTTGTTGTAAGTAGAAACAAAATAAAATAAATAAAGCAACAAAGAAAACAAAAAAAGAGTTTTCAGATTTGAAAACTAATGGCACTAACAGAAAAATAAACCAAAACCAAAACAAACTAAATAAAGCAACAAATAAAACAAAAAAAACAAAAAAAAATGCCACCTACTGGGCCCCCACGGCCTGAATACGACTAGAAACCCTATGGGCCAGGATTCTGGCCCGTGGAAGGCCCAGTAGGCCCACAGGCACAGATGGCAGAGTTAGGCCCGAAAGCCTGCTTTAGAGAGGAGCTCGAGAGGGGAGCCGCACCGCACCTTATAAACCGGTGCGGCTCCCTCTCAACTAGCGAGGTGGGACTAAACATTTGGCGCGGGGCAGCACAAGGCCTTTGGTCCCGGTTGGTGGCACCAACCGGGACTAAAGGGGGCCTTTGGTCCCGGTTCATGGAACCAACCGGGACTAATGCCCCCCTTTA
>NC_041390.1:620188732-620204288 GCF_002162155.2 Triticum dicoccoides | reverse complement strand
TGCCTCGACGCCGCCCCTCCTCCCCGTTCGGTCCGGCTCTGGCGACCCCCTTTCCTCCCTGTCCCCTCGATCCTCTTCATATAATTTTTTTTCATATAATTTTTTTTCATATGCATATGTTGATTATATGGATGGATGGATGATGTATATGTTCATTATATGGATGGATGGATGATGTATGCTTTTTTTCATATAATTTTTTAGGCAGATTTTTAGATTTTTTTAAATTTTGTTGATGTATATTTAGAAAAACATATATGTTGATGTATATTTAGAAAAATGTATGTATGTATGTTCATATGAAAGAAAAATGTATGTATGTATATCTGTTTATATGTCTTTTTTTTAAATTTTTTTGTTTTTTGCATTTTTATAAAAATGTATATATGTTCTCTGTGTGTGTATATATGTTTTATGTTCATAGATTTTTATTTGAACATTATTTAAAAAAACAAGCAATACAAGAAGAAGAAAAAGAATGAGAGGAAAAAGGAAAAAAGAAGAGGAAGAAAGGAGAAGAAGAGGGGATAGGAAGAAGAGGAGAAATAAATAAGAAGAAGAAAAAAGAAGAAAAAGAAGAGGAGAAGAAGAAAAGAATAGAGGAGAAGAAGAAAAAATAGAATTTTTCTATTTTTTCTTCTTCTCCTCTATTCTTTTCTTCTTCTCCTCTTTTTTTTTCTTCTTTTTTTTCTTCTTCTTCTTCCTTCTTCCTTCTTCCTCTTTTCTTCCTTTTCCTTATTTTCCTTTCTCGAGGGATAAGAAGAAAAGAAGAGGAGAAGAAGAAAGAAAGGAATAGAGGAGAAAGAAGAAACTTTGACACGAGGGGGGGGGTACCGATACCCCCTCCCCGATAACATTATTTTCCCATGTATATGTATGTTGCGTCGTTGTCGATATAATGAGGGTGTCGAGGATCGCCGAGGGGTCGAGGGTCGGGAACTAGGGTAGAGGGTCGAGGGTCGTTAAGGGGTCAAGGGTCGAAGGTTTCAGGGTCGAGGGTTCCTATAGTGTCAAAGTATTGAAGAAATCCAATAGCTTGTGGGCGTCGATGCCCACGTCGATGCCCACGTCACTTGTGGGACATAGATGTACTGTTCAACGCCGACCCCCTCCCGATAGCTTCAACACGTGGGGGGGGGTCGATATTACCCCCTCCTAGCTTGAAGCGTTCTCGAGGCCACCCCCTAACCCTTGAAGCGTTGTCGAGGCCACCCCAAACCCTAGACGAATCCTTATTGTGATTAGCTAGCTAGTTCTACGTTTGCCACTAATATATCCATATCTTTCATGTTTGAATAATAATTGCCATGTTGTAAATATTTGTAGAAACTATGGACACCCCCCGAGACGAAGCACAAGAAGCGTTGTTGAGGGACATAATCGCAGAAGGAAGTGATGCCCTCTCGATGTTTCTCAACGACAACGATGGTCTGGAAGGAGAGGGTGAAGAAGCAGCTGGCCCTCTCCTCATTGATTTACATGGCTCCGATGACCCAATGCCGGTGCAAGAAGGAGAGGGTGAAGAAGTAGACCGTGAGGACGGCTCCGGTGATCACCAAACCAAGTCCGGCCAGGTATATATATTAGTTAAGCCTGTGCTGACTAGCTAATTGATGCATTCATTGTTTTGGTATGTACACATATTAATTAACTCTCGTCTTTGTTATTTTTTCTAGCCCTTCGGATCGAGCACAACTTCGGTAAAGAGACGAGGCCCGAAGAAAAAGTTGAGCTCGGATGAAAAGTTTGAGATCATACAAATCGCGCGCGACGGCCAACCGATTGAACCCTACCGGACAAAGAAGGCATTTGTTGCTCAGTGTGGGGTTCTGGTTAGGGACAAGATCCCAATCAGCATCCAGCAATGGTATAAGCCTAAGAACGAAGACCCTGAGGTGTCTTATGTCCATGAGATGCAGAAAGAGAATCTTTGGACTGAGCTGAAGTCAAATTTCACCTTACCGCCGGAGGATGATCCGGAGAAGCCAGTTATAGAGCCATTAATCAAGTCTTTTGCTCTGAGGAAGATGGCAGACCTATTCAGGAATTGGAAGAAAGACCTCAATAGGTATGTCGAAAAAAATGAGATACCAGAATTCATTGGCAAATATGAGAAGATCAGAGATGACTGGCCCGCATTTGTGGCCCACAAGACATCGGAAAAGAGTAAAAAAATGTCGGCGACAAACAAGAGAAATGCTGAGAAGAAGAAGCTTCACCATCGCACGGGGTCAGGTGGCTACCTCGTAGCCCAGCCTAGGTGGGCCAAGGCTGAGAATGATCTGCTTGATAAAGGGATCGAACCAGAGACAATGAACTGGCCAGAACGTTGCCGGACTTGGTTCTTTGGGGTCGGCGGATCCTTGGACCCTATAACAGGGAAGTGCATTTGGACGGAGGAACAATTGGACATACCAGTCAAGAAGCTTCAGCAATATATCGAAGCAGCGCAGCAAGGGACGTTCGTTCCAGACAGGGAGAAGGACGAGCTCACAATGGCCCTCGGCAATCCTGAGCACCCTGGACGGACACGAGGCACGCCAGGCTCCGTTTCGTGGAAGGCTGGATTTCCGGACGCAGGGGTTTACAAAACCCACGAGAGGAGGAAGAAACTGGAGCAGAGCCAACTGCAGTCGCTGCACGAAAGGATAATGGGGCTAGAGGAACGAGAAGCAGATCGCAGCAAACGACCTGCCGAAGCTTCCCCCGAAGCTACCCCACCATCTCAGCGGAAAAGCAGCGTGGCTTCCACCGAGCTGCTTTAGCCAGAGCATGCCTTGACGGCTCCTGCCAGCTATCCCGTGGATGCTATCACGGATGCTAAAAATTGCCACCTTATGGCGCAATGGAGCAATTTGAAGGTCAAGGCGGTGTTGGCTCTGTTTATCCTACTAAACCCGACTCAACTTTTCACTGCCGGCCGATTCCAGAAGGATATGCTAAGGTGATGGTCGATGAAATAACGGAGGGATTTGAGGACCTCCGGCTTGACCACCCTACCGGTGAAGGGGAGTATCGGCTGGGTTCTGCTCTGAAGACTCCATGCCTATGGCGGAAGGATCTCATCAACCTTCTGAACTGGACGCCTCCGCCTCCTCCTCCTCCTCCGGCGAGTCAGGGCACTCCGCCTCCTCCACCGGCGAGTGACGATCAGGGCACTCGGCCCGCTCATTCTCCGGCGCGTGGCGGCACTCCGCCTCCTTCTCCGCCTGCGCCGGCGTGCCTGAGCAGCCAGCCTCCTCCTTCTCCGCCTCGTCAGCAAGGGCGGAAGAGACCTGCCGCCGCTCCGGCTTCTACGACGCGTCGCAGTCCTTCTCCTCCACCTCGTAAGCAAGGAAAGAAGACATCCGCTCCGTCTACTCTGCCGGCGTCTAGCAGTACAGCCAAAGGCGGGAGGAGATACAGATTCGGTCCTTCTCTGAAGACTCAAGAGAAGTTACCGTACGAGAGGAGCGAGGAGGAAAACGCGAAGATCGTACAGACCGAAGTGGATGACTGGTTTCAAGGGTTGAAAGCAAAGAGACATCCACCTCCGGAGGAGAAGGTAGATCCGGTGAAAGGGAAGCGCACTCTGGCTGCCTTGACAAAACCACCCAAGTCTTCGCCGAAAGGCAACTATGAGCGCATTATTGGAAAGGCATTTGCCAAAGCGGAGAGGTTGGGAAGTACTAAAAGTGATCAAAGGATGAAAGAACGATGAGCTGGGAAACAAATTGCCCAGCTCGGCGAACAAGCGAAGCAATCGTGCCCCCCGCTCAAGGTGCCTGCTAGCGACATTGTCGATCCGAGGATGGTGCCCGGTTATGGCAATCCTGCAAATTACCTGCCCGACGATGTACATTATGATATCTTGGAAGTGCAGATACAAAGATACGAGTACGGTAAGCCTCTCATCAAAGATGAAAGTTCTCTATCAACGATGATGCGAAGATTGCATGATTGGTACATGAAAACCTGCAAAGAGTCTGAGGGGAGGAATACTTTGTATATGAGAGTTAAAAAGGAGCATGACCTCCTTGGAATTGAACTGTTGCCTATTCCATTTGAGGAGTTCTATCAGTTTTTCAATCAATTGGCCATCGATAAAGCAACGGTCACCTCCTACTGTCTGTAAGTAGTACTACTTCCGTCATTAAGTCTCTCTATATAACTCAGCCCTTTCATTTGCATGTATTTATAATTATCCTCACTATATTATGCAGATTGAAGATCGCCGAATTGAAGAAAAGACAAGTGGGAGATATTGGGTTCATTAACACGTATCTCATAGATGCAACTGAGGTTCAATATCGTGCCCAAGAAACCGAGGCCAACTTGCTACGATCGTTGGAAATAAATGAACACAAAGATATAATACTCTTTCCTTACAACTTCAAGTGAGTGTTACTGTCTTGTGGCATATTCGGTTTCCTTATTAGTCCAGGTTATAGTAATGTAATATTGATGAGTTATGCATGTGTGCGCAGCTACCACTATATTCTCCTAGAGATTAAGCTTGAGAAGGGAGTAGTAACTGTCTTAGACTCCACGCGAAAAGATCCCAAGGAGTATGCGGACATGACTGAAATGCTCAAGAAGTAAGTTAAATCAATCATTATCCACCATATCAGCAACTTAATTTGTTCATTTCTGATATCAAGTAATTGTTTTCTTTGTATGGCAGGGCTTGGAGAAAATTCACCAAAAAAGCTCCGGGACTACCGAAGAAGCTGCAATTTAGGCACCCGAAAGTAAGTACTATATAGTAGCATATTCCAGGCATCTCCTAGTGATTCAAGCGCTAGTTTCATCAATACCATTTAGCATGCTTGCTAATTATCAGTTTGATTGACCTCTATTTCTTGTAAAGTGGTTGTGGCAGGAACAAGGGAATGATTTCTGTGGATACTACATTTGCGAGTCCATCCGCCACACGACCTGTGAGCGGGGCTACTCCGACAAACAATATGAAGTGCGTAAATAACAATATTCACAATTTTATTTTATTACCATCATTTGTGTTGAGTTTCATTCATTCATATATATATATATATATATATATATATATATATATATATATATATATGTATTGACCCCCTTCTTAAAATTAGATGTTTCAGATGCGGGATGAACTCCTAGCACCAGATCGCATGCGAGCAATTCAAGAGGAATTGGCGGCATTCTTTCTTGACCACGTGATTGCTGAAGACGGAGAATACTATGTGGACCACGCGTCCGTATTTTAGGAGATTATATATTTGTAAAAGATAATTATTGTATATATGTAGCCGGTAGTGTCGGATAGATATACGAGAACTTGTTTGTTCGACCAATCTCTCGGAGAAGGAGAGGTGGTCGATATCACTTCTCTCTGTATGCATATATGTTCATGACGATCTTCTGTTTGCTTACTAGCTAGCTAGCGTGTCTAGCTAGTCCTCTCTATACGTATGTATGTATGGTACGTAGCGTCGACCAAGCACGGACAAAAGATAGGACACCTCTCTCTATTAATTAGCTAGCTATAGCACAATATATGAAACACCTAAATTAACCCCTCAACCCCCCCCCCTTTAAAAAAAAACAAAAACCACAGCCGCATAAACGCTGACGCGTGGATGCCTATTGGTCCCGATTGGTGCCACCAACCGGGACCAAAGGCCCTCCTGCCTGGGCTCAGGGGACAGGCCACGTGGAGGCCCTTCTGTCCCGGTTCTGGATTGAACCGGGACTAAAGGGGGGAGGCATTAGTACCGACCCTTTAGTCCCGGTTCACCAACCGGGACTAAAGGCCCTTACCAACCGGGACAATATGCCCTTTTTCTACTAGTGAGATAAGAAGGATGGCAAAGTGAACATAAGTATATTTGATATACATGTTATTGATGTGTACTTTACTAGTGTTTATAGCAACCCCTCAGTATTTGATACTAGTTCAGTTGCTAAGATTAGTAACTCGAAACGGGAGTTGCAGAATAAACAGAGACTAGTTAAGGGTGAAGTGACGATGTGTGTTGGAAGTGGTTCCAAGATTGATATGATCATCATCGCACACTCCCTATACTTTCGGGATTAGTGTTGAACCTGAATAAGTGTTATTTGGTGTTTGTGTTAAGCATGAATATGATTTGATCATGTTTATTGTAATAGGGTTATTCATTTAAGTAAGAGAATAAATTGTTGTTCTGTTTACATGAATAAAACCTTATATGGTTACACACCCAATGAAAATAGTTCGTTGGATCTCGATCGTAGTGATACACATAATCATGATATTGAAATCAAAAGATGCAAAGTTAATAATGATAGTGCAACTTATTTGTAGCACTGCCGTTTAGGTCATATTGGTGTAAAGCGCATGAAGAAACTCCATGCTGATGGGATTTTGGAATCACTTGATTATGAATCACTTGATGCTTGCGAACCATGCCTCATGGGCAAGATGACTAAGACTCTGTTCTCCGGAGCGAGCAACTGACTTATTGGAAATAATACATACTAATGTATGCGGTCTGATGAGTGTTAAGGCTCACGGTAAGTATCGTTATTTTCTGAACTTCACAGATGATTTGAGCAGATATGGGTATATCTACTTGATGAAACATAAGTCTGAAACATTTGAAAAGTTCAAAGAATTTCAGAGTGAAGTGGGAAATCGTCGTGACAAGAAAATAAAAGTTTCTATGATCTGATCGCGGAGACAAATATTTGAGTTACGAGTTTGGTCTTCAATTAAAACAATGTGAAATAGTTTCACAAACTCATGCCACATGGAACACCATAGCATAATGGTGTGTCCGAACGTCATAACCATACTTTATTGGATATAGTGCAATCTATGATGTCTCTTACCGATCTACCACTATCGTTTTGGGGTTATGCATTAGAGACAGTTGCATTCACGTTAAATAGGGCACCATCTAAATCCATTGAGACGACACCGTATGAACTATGGTTTGGCAAGAAACCTAAGTTGTCGTTTCTTAAAGTTTGGGACTGCGATGCTTATGTGAAAAAGTTTTAACATGATAAGCTCGAACCCAAATCGGAGAAGTAAATCTTCATAGGATATCCAAAGGAAACTATTGGATACACCTTCTATCACAGATCCGAAGGCAAGACTTTTGTTGCTAAATTCGGAAACTTTCTAGAGAAGGAGTTTCTCTCGAAAGAAGTGAGTGGGAGGAAAGTAGAAAACTTGATAAGGTAATTGTACCTTCTCCCTTATTGGAAAGTAGTTCATCACAGAAATCTGTTCTTGTGACTACTACACCAATTAGTGAGGAAGCTAATGATGATGATCATGTAACTTCAGATCAAGTTACTACCGAATCTCGTAGGTAAACCAGAGTGAGATCCGCACCAGAGTGGTACGGTAATCCTGTTCTGGAAGTCGTGTTACTAGACCATGACGAACTTGCGAACTATGAGGAAGCGATGATGAGCCCAAATTCCGCGAAATGGTTTGAGGCCATGAAATCTGAGATATGATCCATGTATGAGAACAAAGTATGGACTTTGATGGATTTTGCCCGATGATCGGCAAGCCATAGAAAATAAATGGATCTTCAAGAGGAAGACGGACGCTGATAGTAGTGTTACTATCTACAAAGCTAGACTTGTCGAAAAATGTTTTTGACAAAGTTCAAGGTGTTGACTACGATGAAATTTTCTCATTCGTAGCGATGCTTAAGTCTGTCCAAATCATGTTAGCAATTGCCGCAATTTTATGAAATCTGGAAAATGGATAAAAAAACTACATTCCTTAATGGATTTAAAGAAGAGTTGTATATGATACAACCAGAAGGTTTTGTCAATCCTAAAGGTGCTAACAAAATATGCAAGCTCCAGCGATCCATCTATGGACTGGTGCAAGCATCTCGGAGTTGGAATATACGTTTTGATAAGTTGATCAAAGCATATAGTTTTATACAGACTTGCGGTGAAGCCTGTATTTATAAGAAAGTGAGTGGGAGCACTACAACATTTCTGATAAGTATATGTGTATGACATATTGTTGATCGGAAATAATGTAGAATTATTCTGTAAAGCACAAAGGAGTGTTTGAAAGGAGTTTTTCAAAGAAAGACTTCGGTGAAGCTGCTTACATATTGAGCATCAAGATCTATAGAGATAGATCAAGACGCTTGATAAGTTTTTTCAATAAGTACATACCTTGACAAGATTTTGAAGTAGTTCAAAATGGAGCAGTCAAAGAAAGAGTTCTTGCCTGTATTACAAGGAGTGAAGTTGAGTAAGGCTCAAAGCCCGACCACGGCAGAAGATAGAAAGAGAATGAAAGTCATTCCCTATGCCTCAGCCATAGGTTCTATAAAGTATGCCATGCTGTGTACTAGATCTATTGTATACCCTACACTGTGTTAAGCAAGGGAGTACAATAGTGATCTAAGAGTAGATCACTGGACAACGGTCAAAATTATCCTTAGTGGAATAAGGAAATATTTCTCAATTATGGAGGTGAACAAAAAGGTTCGTCGTAAAAAGTTACGTCGATGCAAGTTTTGACATAGATCTGGATGACTCTAAGTCTCGATCTAGATACATATTGAAAGTGGGAGCAATTAGCTAGAGTAGCTCCGTGCAGAGCATTATTGACATAAATATTTGCAAAATACTTACGGATCTGAATGTGACAGACCCGTTGACTAAAATTATCTCACAAGCAAAACATGATCACACCTTAGTACTCTTTGGGTGTTAATCATATAGCGATGTGAACTAGATTACTGACTCTAGTAAAACCCTTTGGGTGTTGATCACATATCGATGTGAACTATGGGTTTTAATCACATGGTGATGTGAACTATTGCTGTTAAATCACATGGGATGTGAACTAGATTATTGACTCTAGTGCAAGTGGGAGACTGAAGGAAATATGCCCTAGAGGCAATAATAAAGTTATTATTTATTTCCTTATTTCATGATAAATGTTTATTATTCATGCTAGAATTGTATTAACCGGAAATATAATACATGTGTGAATACATAGACAAACAGAGTGTCACTAGTATGCCCCTACTTGACTAGCTCGTTAATCAAAGATGGTTATGTTTCCTAATTAACCATAGACAAAGGAGTTGTTATTTGATTAACGGGATCACATCATTAGTTGAATGATCTGATTGACATGACCCATTCCATTAGCTTAGCACCCATCGTTCAGTATGTTGCTATTGCTTTCTTCATGACTTATACATGTTCCTATGACTATGAGATTATGCAACTCCCGTTTGCCGGAGGAACACTTTGGGTGCTACCAAACGTCACAACGTAACTGGGTGATTATAAAGGAGCATTACAGGTGTCTCCAAAGGTAGATGTTGGGTTGGCGTATTTCGAGATTAGGATTTGTCACTCCGATTGTCGGAGAGGTATCTCTGGGCCCTCTCGGTAATGCACATCACTTAAGCCTTGCAAGCATTGCAACTAATGAGTTAGTTGCGGGATGATGTATTACGGAACGAGTAAAGAGACTTGCCGGTAACGATATTGAACTAGGTATTGGATACCGACGATCGAATCTCGGGCAAGTAACATACCGATGACAAAGGGAACGACGTATGTTGTTATGCGGTCTGACCGATAAAGATCTTCGTAGAATATGTAGGAGCCAATATGGGCATCCAGGTCCCGCTATTTGTTATTGACCGGAGACGTGTCTCGGTCATGTCTACATTGTTCTCGAACGCGTAGGGTCCGCACGCTTAAGGTTTCGATGACAGTTATATTATGAGTTTATGAGTTTTGATGTACCAAAGGAGTTCGGAGTCCCGGATGAGATCGGGGACATGACGAGGAGTCTCGAAATGGTCGAGACGTAAAGATTGATATATTGGAAGCCTATGTTTGGATATCGGAAGTGTTCCGGGTGAAATCGGGATTTTACCAGAGTACCGGGAGGTTACCGGAACCCCCTGGGAGCTATATGGGCCTTAGTGGGCTTTAGTGGAAAGGAGAAAGGGGCAGCACAAGGTGGCTGTGCGCCTCCCCCCTTCCCCTAGTCCTATTAGGACTAGGAGAGGTGGCCGGCCCCCTCTCTCTCTTTCCCCCCTCAAGGAGTCCTATTCCAACTAGGATTGGGGGGGGGGGGAATCCTACTCCCAGAGGGAGTAGGACTCTCCTGGCGCGCCCTATGTGGCCAGCCAACCTCCCCCCTTTGGTCCTTTATATACTGAGGCAGAGGCACCCCAGAAAGACACAAGTTGATCCACGTGATCTATTCCTTAGCCGTGTGCGGTGCCCCCTTCCACCATATTCCTCGATAATACTGTAGCGGAGTTTAGGCGAAGCCCTGCTGCTGTAGTGCATCAAGATCGTCACCACGCCGTCGTGCTGACGGAACTCTTCCCCGACACTTTGCTGGATCGGAGTCCGGGGATAGTCATCGAGCTGAACATGTGCTCGAACTCGGAGGTGCCGTAGTTTCGGTGCTTGATCGGTTGGGTCGTGAAGACGTACGACTACTTCCTCTACGTTGTGTCAACGCTTCCACAGTCGGTCTGCGTGGGTACATAGACAACACTCTCCCATCTCGTTGCTATGCATCACATGATCTTGCGTGTGCGTAGGAATTTTTTTGAAATTACTACGTTCCCCAACAACAAAAGCTCCGACTTTGACAACGAGCCTCACAAGGGAAATATGCAAGACTTGCGCCGACCATGCCCTCCGCAAACGACCACCGAGTGCCTATCATCGTCACCACATGGACTCGATCACTCCATCGCAGCTCCGACTTCAAAGCAACCCAGGAAGAGCACCTCGGACACGCCGGGAAGAACCAACTACCGAAGTCCTCGCCGCGACCCAAGCTCCTCTCAACGCCATCATCATTGCCAAAATACAAACCAACACCCCATGCCTCAGCAAACCACGCGGCTAAGATGCCGCCATCCACTGGTCTCTCAGTCATAGTCGGCTCCGAGACTATGCCCCCAAGGAGGAGAAAGACATGAAGATGCCTCCATAGCTGGATCCAGAGAATCTGAGGTTTCCCTCCGGAGCCGAGGCCATCACGAGAGGGGTGAGCACACCTCCACACGACGCTTCCAAGAAATACCACGATACCATGGGCGTTGCCATCGTCGGTTCCGAAGAAGAGGATTTCTCCCGGAGATGCCTCGACCATTTGCAGCCCCTAAACCGCAACCCACCGCCACCACAAACCGCGTCGAGGCCGACTTCAGTCTGTCCGTGGGATCCCATGATTTGCCGCATCCAGAAGCGCACCACCCCCTGGACGAAGGCGCCACTACCACAGCCGGGGCGCCGCCCTGGAGCCCAAGAGCCACCACGTCATTGTCTTCACCGTTAGCTGGAGCCCAGCCAGGCCCGATGACATGGAGCCCATATCGCATCACTAGAGGCAAGGGACGGCCGGACCAGACTGCGACCTCACCCCAAGCCTTGCCTCGATGGGCTGAAGGACAGTCGAAGTCGTCGTCGGGAGGCTAGAGCCGAACTGCGTCGCGCAGATCTGAATTGTCGGAAGCCGAAGCCGCACAAGCAAAGATGGAACCACTTCAGCCGCCTAGCCCCGACCCACCGCTGGGCGTTTCGAGGCCGCACAAGCGAGATGGAGCCGCTGCAGCCGCCTAGCCTCGACCCACCGCTGGGCGTTTCGAGGCTGCCGTCGTAGCCGCGCCTACTCGCCCCACCGCTTAGCCATCGCACCGCCAGAGGAGCAGTCGCCGCTGTGGATCCGGTCGCCTAGACCACCACCACCCCGAGCGAGGAGAAGGTGCAGCAAGACTACACACCACCGTCACTGTCTGCGGCCCGGGCTTAGCCCAACGCATCCTCCGGCGGCTGCAAGGGGTTGTTGAGGTGCGGGAGGGGCGCGACCTGTGGTGGCTAGGGTTCCCTTGTGCTGCCCGGGGGAGCAACATGGGGGTCAGATGCTTGCCCCACTATGTCGATTTTAGTTAAAATGAGACTTTGCATGTTTCTGAATGTGATTTACCTGACACACAACCCTCTCTTCCCAACATTTGATGTTTGCTTAGGAAAATTATTTCTAAGTTTTCCAAACAAACCAGGCTTATATAACTTGTGTGTTCCATTGTCCATGTTTTTTTCCAAATGAACACATGGTTTTTTTGTCTACCCTAGCAATTAAGAGTGCAATACACAGTAAATTGCAGCTAGAATTTAGTAGGACTTGCTTGATATTTGAATTTGACTTGCTAGTGTTAAGCATGTGACTTGCCTATTGTTTAAGAAAACTGCGACATGCATGTTTCTCAATGTGTGATTTATATGACACACAACCCCCCTCCCACACCCCCTTACTTGAAGTTTGTTTAAACAAATTATTTCTAAGTTTTTCCCAAACAACAAATCTATAACTTGTCTTTTTCAATGTCCACATTATTTTCTGGAAGGAACACAAGTTTTTTGTCTATCCCTAGCAAGTAAGAGTGCATTACATAGTGCATTGCAGCTAGTGATGAGTAGGACTTGCTTGGCATTTGGGCCTGACTTGCTAGTGTTATGTATGTGACTTGCTTGACATTTGGAAAACCTTGTGTTCCTCTTAAACTATGTGTTTGTGTGTGATATCAAGCCTATTTCTTTTAACGAAACCTGAGTTCCTCTTTATTGCCTTTTGCAAAGAAGCAAGCATGATCACTTCTTTCTCTTTAGGAATTTTCTTTTTTGTATAGGTAACTACATCATCTCAGCCAACCGTGTTCAGATTTTCTTTTCGTTTTCTCAAGCATGTTTTCGAATTTTCTATACAGTTTTTAATAACCAGTATGTATGTATTTGCATGTATTTTTGCATGTTTTACAGCGGAGATAGCATGATATAAAGCATAGGAGACTCGAGGGTTCCTTGGGGTGCAGGATCACCTGCACAGGTATATAACTTTTCTCCTGGGTAACTTTTTCTGTTTTTATCAGTTTTGTACGCAGGCTGGAAGATATACGCATGCAATTTCTGGGAGTGTTTCCTGTAGTTATTCTCCTCCTTTTGTTGTTTTAGGTACTGGTGGTTTTCCGGGGGTATTTTTGTCAAGTAGCAACCATGATCTGCACACATTCACACACTTTAATTTCTACATCACCACTTAGTTGCCCGCAAAACCCACTTAGTTGCCTCCTGCATCACCACAAGTTGCCTAAAAACACAGGGGGAGAGGCGAATGTCTGCAGGTTAACTTATCGCCAATTTTTGCCTAGATGGGATCACAATTATGGTTTTAGGGTAGACAGGAACACATAGCCACAAGTTGCTTGCAGACATTCATATACTTGCCCGCAACTCTTGCGATAAGTTGCCTTTGTTAACAAATATGCTCCAAGGAACAGAAACACGGACCCATGAGTTGCCTATAGACCTTCACACACTTGCTTCTACCAAATGTGACAATTTGCCTAGCAAGAGACACAAATCCCGCTTCAGTCCATTGTTTTATGGAAGAAAAAGCTCCTTCTTGAGTTGCCTATTCATTTACGACAAGTTGCCTAAGTCGCATCAATGTTCTGTAGGCCAGAGGAGGAAGAACTAACCCGTCGGCTGGAGAAGATGGGGCATAGGTGGCTGCTGCGGGAGTGGTGACGCTGCTTCTGGTGGATTTAGGCCATGTAGGAACTTCGAAGAGTTAGATCCATGGAGAAGAAAAGGGGAAGGAAGAAGGAGGGGGGCGGGAGGTAGGGAGAGAGTTCGCGTGGGACGCATGCTGGACAGGTGTGCGGGAGCGGTTACGATCACGGGAGATTCGCTGTTGTCCATGTGGAGGAACAATTACGTCCCTTTCCTTTTCTGTCACGCCAGTTGTCCAGGGGGTTTTCACTTTCCTTTTTTGGGTGTGTGCCCTACAATATTAACTAGCCAACAGGTGCTCCCTAGTCACGTGCATTAATCAAAGCATGTAATTCATCCATCGCTCCATTGCCACATATGATGCAGGTGCTATCAATCTCCAAAGTGCGCCTCTACTTGTTCTTCTTAGGTGCCAAAGTACCGGTAGTAGCTCTCCACCCAAAGACCCTGGTTTCTGGGGGAACTTTTGCTTTCCAAATGAGATCCCAAATACTTCGATTGTCTGCTTCACTGGTTGATCTCGGTGCGTGAGGGTTATCTAGGGTCTGGAGTTGAGCTGCCAATCTATAAGCGCACCTAACAGAAAACTTTCCAATTTTTTTTGTAATGCCTTGTAATACAGTCCTCAATCTCCACCGGGGGGATTTTTATTTTACAAATGGCTTCCGCGTCAAAAGGGTAAAACAATTGATGAATTATAGTGATACGTTCCACTCCCTCTTCCCCGGTAACATCAGCTGGTTAGCCCATCTCAATCTAGTTTTACTGATAAAGTTTGTCATCTTTAAACCCTGCTTTCTAGGAACCCATTGATCTCTTCGGATCTGGATGCTCCTTCCATTACCCACTCTCCAGATGAGTCCTTTATTTAAGAGTTCAAGCCCAAACTCAATGCCACGCAAAACAGGTGACGCATCCACAAAAAACTGTGTCGAGGAGCTCCCCATTTGGATAGTATTTCGATGCCAGCACCCTTGCACAAAGACTATCCGGTCTCTGAATCAATTGCCATCCTTGTTTGACTAGGAGGGACTGGTTAAACAACTTCATATCTCGGAAACCGATGCCTCCTCCTCTCTTAGGTTTGACCATTTGATCCCATGCCATCCAATGAACTTTCCAATGTCCCTCTTCGCCCCCCGCCAGAAGTCCCTTATTAGTTTCTCATGCCTCTCATTGAAATTTTGTGTCATCTTAAAAACTCCCATGACATACAAGTGGATGGCCTGAATCACGGATTTCACATAAACTTCTTTGGTTGCATATGACATGTACCTCTCAGACCAATATGTACATCTCTTAGTGAATCTTTCCATGATTGGTTGGAACTGATTATCTTGCATGCATCCTTCGGGGGTGGGCAGACCAAGATACTTGCTATAAGTAGATGCATCCAAAGTCTTTGCCTTTTTTCTTCTCTCTTGGATCAAGAAACAAGTTGAGCGTTTCTGATTCACAAGATTTCAAAATGCCAGTATAGAAAAGGAAATACAAGATTATGGTGCCATGTTCATTCAAAACCTATGGAATTTTGTTTGCCCAAATTTTATCTAATTATATTGTAGAAAAAAAAGATGATGCTAGTCTAGAGATTCAAGCGGATGAAAATTTCGTATGAATATTGTGAAAGGAAATACTTTGAAAATTTCATATAGGATAAAGCCGTACAAATCAAAACGAACAATCTACATAATTTTTTCTAATATTCTAATAATGCAACTGTCTATAGAAATTATTCGAATATATGAAGATGTCATATAATTCTACGTTTTGCATGTGCAACATCCAATCCTAATCCTAATTATTGTAGAAACATGACATGGCTTTTCACATTTATTCAATTTGAATGTTTCTAGAATCACGTGTTCCAAAGGGCCCTTAGAGCATCTCCAACCGGACTGGGCTAATTTGACTCCTTATACATGGACACATTCAGACGTTGTTCGAACGTGTCCGTTTTAAGCCCTCATTTGTCTATGCACTTAGTCGTGACCTCCTAAATTGTTCG
>NC_041390.1:620134696-620188292 GCF_002162155.2 Triticum dicoccoides | reverse complement strand
TTAGGCTATGTTCGGTTGTTGTGGTTTCCTCCCCCACGAGGAACCTGTAGGGATTGAGTGAATCCCCTGAAGTCACCCATCCCCCGCCAACACCCTCCCCAAAAATCTCTTTGTTTAAAATTCTGTTCGGTAGTCTCTCCCGAGATCTCCTCCCTCCTACCAGCCACAAAATCGAGAGAGGGAGATAGCGTAACCGTTTTCATGAGAGAGGGACGAGGTTTGTTTCCACGAGGTGGGACGCGTGGGTCAATTGTCAGCGGTTACCACACGATTTCGAACGGATTTGGGAGGGGCTCAATCCACACCGGGCATAACCGAAGGCTCCTATAAGCTAGATCGGGATCCGACCCCAACCGGGGTGAAACCCACGGGGATCGGCGGGGTTTGGGCCCGATCCCGGCAGGGCTGGGGCTAACCGAACATAGCCTTAAGGGGTTGAACTTTTGTTTACCAAGTTGCCTAAAACATAATCTTTCAAAAAATACAAACACAAATTTTCCCCACGATCAATGCCGAACTTTGCGGTACTTCGGGGATGGTTGTGGCGCAAGGCTCGTGGTGACGGCGAATGAAGCCGAATCAGGTGACAACGGGGCCGCAGTGCCAAAGTCATGGAAGACAGCGCTCGGGCCGTTGGGGGGGGGGGGGCAGCACGGGGCAGTGTAGGCGGTGGAGCTCAACCGGCAGTCGCAACCTCGAGCTCGAGGAAGGCGGCGGCGGGAATGGCATCCAGATCAGGCATTTTCTTTAACAGCAAAAGCATAGTACCAAGAATACACACTCATGCTATCTATAGCCGGCCAAATAAACAATCACTCAACTTTGTCTTAGTGCCAAAAAACAAGAAAAACATGCTTTTGCGCAAAAATAGTCGACGATTTGCTCAATCGTTGCAAACCTTGAGCAAAGCTGCAGTCTTGCGCCACAAATTCATTGTTGAAACTAACTGATTCATTGTTGAAAATAACTAAACGAGTCGTTCCAACAAATTGGTATAGCCAAAATACATTTCTGCAGAGTGCCGCCGCAGTAGCTACTAATGGGGTCGCTGAGATAAGGGACTCCTTCCAAGCACATAAAACATGCTGAACTCCAACCACATAAGACATGCTGAACTCCACTTTATTATGAGCAGAAGTGAATATCAGGAGAAGTCGTTGCCGTCGCCGCTGTCATATTCTTCGTCAACAAATCCACTTCCTCGCTGGTCCGTGGATAACTTGAAGGACGAACACCGAGATGAGGAAACTTTTCACAACACAATCGGCACACCTTCCTGTCGTGCAGGGATACCTCCCTGACATTCGCCGCAGCATGAATGACTCGTCTAACGTATCCGATGAAATTGTCATCAGACTGTAAGCCGTAGATAGTTAGCCTAGCCAGATTCTTGTGCTTGAAATCAGGATCAGATGGCTCCCAATGCACATCCATTTTCCTGGAGCGATTCTTTTGTGACTCCTTCCGGCACTTATGATCCCATACTGTGATGCAAAGGTCCTCTATGGATGGTGCAGCTTCAAGAAGGAACATTGTCCAAGAGATATCACATTCTTCCGGAAGATTGTCTAGACTCACAGACCGTAGCAAAACTGAGCTTGGAAAGCTGAGGGACAAAACCAAGAACCAACGGATTTTCATCACAGGGCCAATCACCAAAGGTCATCCTTTGGAGCTTTGGTAGAGAGCTGAGCTCCACTGTTTTGAATACACAATAGGACATAACAAGCTCGACGAGTTGAGTGTGTTCCACATGCAGAACCGAACCGATCCCCACGCCACACATGAAGAAAGACAGTGACTCCAGCCGCTTGCAATTGCTTAGGATGTTGGGTATGTCTGATTCACCAAACCTCATATTTCGTAGATGCAGCCGCGTGAGACCAGCAAATGCATCTGGACAATCATGAACAAAATTATTGAACTGCTTAGCAAAGAGCAGGCGATAGGCATCAGTGCAAAGATGGAAATCCAGCGGCGTCATGATCTCAAACTCAGCTGCATCAAATATCTGAGTTGTCATGGTGAGGCCAACGGATTTGCCGATGGAAAGACAGCGAGAAGGACTCAAGACAAATTTGAGCTTCAGCTTGCGAATGGTGATGTGTGGAGGCCTCCTACTAAGAATCTTGTTGGTCACATCAGCCACGACATCACTTTTTTGAAACAAATCACGAGGGCTGAGATCAATGACGATCTGCGAGAGCATAGCTGGCAGCTTCTGCATCTGCTTCGAAAGGATGCAGGTTCTTACAGCATCAAGTGTGCCCACCCTCTCGAGAATGTTGAGCAGCACATCGGCGGGCAGCTCACTTAGCCTGTCCCCATTACAAGCTTGTATATCGCCAGGCAGCTTGCTTAGCATGCCTCCACTACCAACTTCTGCCTTCGACTGCATTTTGCGAGGTGGAAGATTAGTCATCGGTGATAGATCGATAAATTGACTTTCATAAAATGAAAGAATGAAACAAAACATAAGCACCGACTTACGTTCCGTCGGTGGCGGCGACCCCTATTAAACTTCATGTTGATGCGATGACAAAAGAGACCAACTTGCGAGGATAAACAGAACACAAACAAAAACGAATCTTGAAAGGATGACCCCTCTGTGTGCGACAATCGCCGGCGCCCAGCCTGATCTTGTTATATAGCCTCCTCGAATCCCAATCCCAAAAGAAGAGACGGAGACGGAGACGGAGACGGGAGGTTTCCGAATCCTCTTCTAGCCGGTGTAGAATCCGTAAACCGACCGATTTACTATTATCTCACGCGACGCAGACATAGAAAAACAGCTCCTTTTTCTAATACAAACCGAAATTGATCCCTTTCCTCTTGGAATCTTGGGACAGAACGAAATTGGCACCTGTCCCTTCCTTCTTCGAATCCGACTGCTGAATGGATTAGATCTTCCTTCTTCATCTGGAAGGTAGCATCTGGAGCGGAGCTGGTTTAGGGGACAAGTCCGGCGAGGAGATCGGTGGCCGCCGCCGGCGGATGGTGCGGAGGGTGGGTAGGGAGGGGACAGCGTTAGGGCAGACGATGTAGATATGTGTATGTCTCTCCTGTGGTGGACCTATTAAGATTGGGCTTGGGCTAATCTACAAAATTGAGCCAATAGGCCCATTTCAACACAACAGTAAGGTTATGAAGAACACTCATATGCGGCCCACTAAAGATCTTCCAATTTCGAGGCACATAGCCTCGCTAAATACGCTCTTAGGTATTCCTGAAGGCCGTTATCTATGGCTCCATCAGCCCCCCCATCTACATTGTATGATATATAAATGACGCACGTATTGCCATGCAAAAAAAAAAAACTACACGTGTTCGGAAAAAAATAAGATCTACACTGTACCCCGATGAGTATTGTTAATCAATAAAGTGAGCGTGTTTACTTATAGAAAAGGTAAAACAATCCCCTAATATATGGCACCATTTTGGAAGATCATAATTTATTTCATTTTGGGAGTAGTGAAGTAAATTAGCACTTGCGCCTTTTGAGCATGATAAAGTAGCAAACGAAATATGCACATGATGTTTTTGGAGAATAAACTGTCAGCCATATTCGTGCAATTAAGCTGATCTCATACAAGTTTTACCAAGTTTTACCACCAAGTACTTCAACCCAAGCATCGTACCCCTAGTCTAATATTGTGGTGCAAAGACATGGGAATCTTGTAACGCGTGGGACACCAATCTTGAACTTGTACCTAAAATAAGTACTAGAGGCCAGAAAAGGGGAAAATGAGCATTTCTAGAATTAGTCCAGACAACCAGAAAAGGGGAACTTGTACCTAAAATAAGTAATAGGTGGGCCTTCACAACCTTAATGTATGATCCCAACTTCAAATTAGTCCAAACAACCAGAAAAAAGGAAAAAAAGATTATCTCTAAAATAATGCAGACATGAACATTTTGAGGAACCCCGTGATGGGATTTCCTTGGCAGTTGACTTTTGGCCAGTGGCGGCCAAGGTACCTGACCTTGAGAATGTTGGAAATATGCCCTAGAGGCAATAATAAATTGATTACTATTATATTTCCTTGTTCATGATAATCGTTTATTATCCATGCTAGAATTGTATTGATAGGAAACTCATATACATGTGTGGATACATAGACAACATCATGTCCCTAGTAAGCCTCTAGTTGACTAGCTCGTTGATCAATAGATGGTTACGGTTTCCTAACCATGGACATTGGATGTCGTTGATGACGGGATCACATCATTAGGAGAATGATGTGATGGACAAGACCCAATCCTAAGCATAGCACAAGATCATGTAGTTCGCATGCTAAAGCTTTTCTAATGTCAAGTATCATTTCCTTAGACCATGAGATTGTGCAACTCCCGGATACCGTAGGAATACTTTGGGTGTGCCAAACGTCACAACGTAACTGGGTGGCTATAAAGGTGCACTACGGGTATCTCCGAAAGTGTCTGTTGGGTTGGCACGAATCGAGACTAGGATTTGTCACTCCGTGTGACGGAGAGGTATCTCTGGGCCCACTCGGTAGGACATCATCATAATGTGCACAATGTGATCAAGGAGTTGATCACGGGATGATGTGTTACGGAACGAGTAAATAGACTTGCCGGTAACGAGATTGAACAAGGTATCGGGATACCGATGATCGAATTTCGGGCAAGTATCGTACCGCTAGACAAAGGGAATTGTATACGAGATTGATCGAATCCTCGACATCGTGGTTCATCCGATGAGATCATCGTGGAACATGTGGGAACCAACATGGGTATCCAGATCCTGCTGTTGGTTATTGACCGGAGAACGTCTCGGTCATGTCTGCATGGTTTCCGAACCCGTAGGGTCTACACACTTAAGGTTCGATGACGCTAGGGTTATAGGGAATAGATATACGTGGTTATCGAATGTTGTTCGGAGTCTCGGATGAGATCCCAGACGTCACGAGAAGTTCCGGAATGGTCCGGAGGTAAAGATTTATATATGGGAAGTCTTGTTTTGGTCGCCGCAAAAGTTTCGGGGTTTATCGGTAACGTACCGGGACCACCGGGAGGGTCCCGGAGGTCCACCAAGTGGGGCCACCAGCCCCGGAGGGCTGCATGGGCCAAGTGTGGGAGGGGACCAGCCCCAGGTGGGCTGGTGCGCCCCCCCCCCACCAAGGCCCAAGGCGCAAGGGAGAGTGGAAGGGGGCAAACCCTAGGCTCAGATGGGCCTAAGGCCCACCTAATGGTGCGCCTCCCTCTCTCCCCCCCTTGGCCGCCCCCTAGATGGGATCTAGGGCTGGCCGCCACCCCTAGGGGTGGAAACCTAGATGGGGGCGCAGCCCCTCTGAAGGAAATATGCCCTAGAGGCAATAATAAAGTTATTATTTATTTCCTTATATCATGATAAATGTTTATTATTCATGCTAGAATTGTATTAACTGGAAACATAATACATGTGTGAATACATAGACAAACAGAGCGTCACTAGTATGCCTCTACTTGACTAGCTCGTTAATCAAAGATGGTTATGTTTCCTAACCATGGACAAAAAAGTTGTTATTTGATTAACGAGGTCACATCATTAGTTGAATGATCTGATTGGCATGACCCATTCCATTAGCTTAGCACCCGATCGTTTAGTATGTTGCTATTGCTTTTCTTCATGACTTATACATGTTCCTATGACTATGAGATTATGCAACTCCCGTTTACCGGAGGAACACTTTGTGTGCTACCAAACGTCACAACGTAAATGGGTGATTATAAAGGAGCTCTACAGGTGTCTCCAATGGTAGATGCTGGGTTGGCGTATTTCGAGAGTAGGATTTGCCACTCCGATTGTCGGAGAGGTATCTCTGGGCCCTCTCGGTAATGCACATCATATAAGCCTTGCAAGCATTGCAACTAATGGGTTAGTTGCGGGATGATGTATTACAGAACGAGTAAAGAGACTTGCCGGTAACGAGATTGAACTAGGTATTGGAATACCGACGATCGAATCTCGGGCAAGTAACATACCGATGACAAAGGGAACAACGTATGTTGTTATGCGGTCTGACCGATAAAGATCTTCGTAGAATATGTAGGAGCCAATATGGGCATCCAGGTCCCGCTATTGGTTATTGACCGGAGACGTGTCTCGGTCATGTCTACATTGTTCTCGAACCCGTAGGGTCCGCACGCTTAAGGTTATGATGACAGTTATATTATGAGTTTATGCATTTTGATGTACCGAAGGTTGTTCAGAGTCCCGGATGTGATCACGGACATGATGAGGAGTCTCGAAATGGTCGAGACATAAAGATTGATATATTGGAAGCCTATGTTTGGATGGAAGTGTTCCGGGTGAAATCGGGATTTTACCGGAATACCGTGAGGTTACCGGAACCCCCCGGGGAGCTATATGGGCCTTAGTGGGCCTTAGTGGAAAAGAGAAGGGGCTGCCCTAGATGGGCTGCGCGCCACCCTCCCTTCCCTAGTCCTATTAGTACAAGGAGAGGTGGCCGGCCCCCACTCTCTCTTTTCCCCCTCCGCGAATCCTATTCCAACTAGGATTGGGGGGGGGGGGATCCTACTCCCAGAGGGAGTAGGACTCTCCTGGCGCACCAAGCTTGGCCGGCCAGCCTCCCCCCTCTAGTCCTTTATATACTGAGGCAGAGGCACCCCAGAAACACACAAGTTGATCCACGTGATCTATTCCTTAGCCGTGTGCGGTGCCCCCAGCCACCATAGCCCTCGATAATACTGTAGCGGAGTTTAGGCGAAGCCCTGCTGCTGTGGTACATCAAGATCGTCACCACGCCGTCGTGCTGACGGAACTCTTCCCCAACGCTTTGCTGGATCGGAGCCCGGGGATCGTCATCGAGCTGAACGTGTGCTCGAACTCGGAGGTGCCGTAGTTTCGGTGCTTGATCGGTTGGATCGTGAAGACGTACGACTACTTCCTCTACGTTGCGTCAATGCTTCCGCAGTTAGTCTGCGTGGGTATGTAGACAACACTCTCCCCTCTTGTTGCTATGCATCACATGATCTTGCGTGTTCGTAGGATTTTTTTTGAAATTACTACGAAACCCAACAGTGGCATCCGATCCTAGGTTATTTATGTTGATGTTATTTGCACGAGCAGAACACAAGTGAGTTGTGGGCGATATAAGTCATACTGCCTACCAGCATGTCATACTTTGGTTCGGCGGCATTGTTGGACGAGACGACCCGGACCAACCTTACGCGTACGCTTACGCGAGACCGGTTCCCCCGACGTGCTTTGCACACAGGTGGCTTGCGGGCGACTGTCTCTCCAACTTTAGTTGAACCAAGTGTGGCTACGCCCGGTCCTTGCGAAGGTTAAAACGGAGTCTATTTGACAAACTATCGTTGTGGTTTTGATGCGTAGGTGAGATTGGTTCTTGCTTAAGCCCGTAGTAGCCACGTAAAACTTGCAACAGCAAAGTAGAGGACGTCTAACTTGTTTTTGCAGGGCATGTTGTGATGTGATATGGTCAAGGCATGATGCTGAATTTTATTGTATGAGATGATCATGTTTTGTAACCGAGTTATCGGCAACTGGCAGAAGCCATATGGTTGTCGCTTTATTGTATGCAATGCAATCGCGATGTAATGCTTTACTTTATTACTAAACGGTAGTGATAGTCGTAGAAGCATAAGATTGGCGAGACGACAACGATGCTACGATGGAGATCAAGGTGTCGCGCCGGTGACGATGGTGATCATGACGGTGCTTCGGAGATGGAGATCACAGGCACAAGATGATGATGGCCATATCATATCACTTATATTTATTGCATGTGATGTTTATCTTTTATGCATCTTATCTTGCTTTGATTGACGGTAGCATTATAAGATGATCTCTCACTAAATTATCAAGAAGTGTTCTCCCTGAGTATGCACCGTTGCCAAAGTTCGTCGTGCCCAGACACCACGTGATGATCGGGTGTGATAAGCTCTACGTCCATCTACAACGGGTGCAAGCCAGTTTTGCACACGCAGAATACTCGGGTTATACTTGACGAGCCTAGCATATGCAGATATGGCCTCGGAACACGGAGACCGAAAGGTCGAGCGTGAATCATATAGTAGATATGATCAACATAATGATGTTCACCACTGAAAACTACTCCATCTCACGTGATGATCGGTTATGGTTTAGTTGATTTGGATCACGTGATCACTTAGAGGATTAGAGGGATGTCTATCTAAGTGGGAGTTCTTAAGTAATATGATTAATTGAACTTTAATTTATCATGAACTTAGTCCTGGTAGTATTAGCATATCTATGTTGTAGATCAATAGCTCGCGTTGTTGCTTTCATATGTTTATTTTGATATGTTCCTAGAGAAAATTGTGTTGAAAGATGTTAGTAGCAATGATGCGGATTGGATCCATGATCTGAGGTTTATCCTCATTGCTGCACAGAAGAATTATGTCCTTGATGCACCGCTAGGTGACAGGCCTATTGCAGGAGCAGATGCAGACGTTATGAACGTTTGGCTAGCTCAATATGATGACTACTTGATAGTTTAAGTGCACCATGCTTAACGGCTTATAATCGGGACTTCAAAGATGTTTTGAACGTCATGGACCATATGAGATGTTCCAGGAGTTGAAGTTAATATTTCAAGCAAATACCCGAGTTGAGAGATATGAAGTCTCCAACAAGTTCTATAGCTAAAAGATGGAGGAGAATCGCTCAACTAGTGAGCATGTGCTCAGATTGTCTGGGTACTACAATCGCTTGAATCAAGTGGGAGTTAATCTTCCAGATAAGATAGTGATTGACAGAATTCTTTAGTCACCATCACCAAGTTAGTAGAACTTCGTGATGAACTATAATATGCAAGGGATAACGGAAACAACTCCCAAGCTCTTCGTGATGCTGAAATCAACGAAGGTAGAAATCAAGAAAAACATCAAGTGTTGATGGTTGACAAGATCACTAGTTTCAAGAAAAGGGCAGAGGGAAGAAGGGGAACTTCAAGAAGAACAGCAAGCAAGTTGCTGCTCAAGTGAAGAAGACCAAGTCTGGTCCTAAGCCTAAGACTAAGTGCTTCTACTGCAAAGAGACTGGTCACTGGAAGCGGAACTACCCCAAGTGATTGGCGGATAAGAAGGATGGCAAAGTGAACATAAGTATATTTGATATACATGTTATTGATGTGTACTTTACTAGTGTTTATAGCAAACCCTCAGTATTTGATACTAGTTCAGTTGCTAAGATTACTAACTCGAAACGGGAGTTGCAGAATAAACAGAGACTAGTTAAGGGTGAAGTGACGATGTGTGTTGGAAGTGGTTCCAAGATTGATATGATCATCATCGCACACTCCCTATAATTTCGGGATTAGTGTTGAACCTAAATAAGTGTTATTTGGTGTTTACGTTGAGCATGAATATGATTTGATCATGTTTATTGTAATACGGTTATTCATTTAAGTAAGAGAATAAATTGTTGTTCTTTTTACATGAATAAAACCTTATAATGTTACACACCCAATGAAAATAGTTCGTTGGATCTCGATCGAAGTAATACACATAATCATAATATTGAAACCAAAAGATGCAAAGTTAATAATGATAGTGCAACTTATTTATGGCACTGCTGTTTAGGTCATATTGGTGTAAAGCGCATGAAGAAACTCCATGCTGATGGGCTTTTGGAATCACTTGATTATGAATCAGTTGATGCTTGCGAACCATGCCTCATGGGCAAGATGACTAAAACTCTGTTCTTCGGAATAATGGAGCGAGCAACAGATTTGTTGGAAATCATACATACTGATGTATGTGGTCCGATGAATATTGAGGCTCGCGACAAGTATCATTATTTTCTGATCTTCACAGATGATTTGAGCAGATATGAGTATATCTACTTGATGAAACACAAGTCTGAAACATTTGAAAAGTTCAAAGAATTTCAGAGTGAAGTGGAGAATCATCGTAATAAGAAAATAAAAGTTTCTACGATATGATCGCAAAGGTAAAATATTTGAGTTACGAGTTTGGCCTTCAGTTAAAACAATGTGAAATAGTTTCACTACTCACGCCACCTGGAACACCACAATGTAATGGTGTGTCCGAACGTCATAACCGTACTTTATTAGATATGGTGCGATCTATGATGTCTCTTACTGATTTAACGCTATCGTTTTGGGGTTATGCATTAGAGACAACTGCATTCACGTTAAATAGGGCACCATCTAAATCTGTTGAGACGACACCGTATGCACTATGGTTTGGCAAGAAACCCAAGCTGTCGTTTCTTAAAGTTTGAGGTTGCAATGCTTATGTGAAAAAGTTTCAACCTGATAAGCTCAAACCCAAATCGGAGAAATGTGTCTTCATAGGATATCCAAAGGAAACTATTGGATACACCTTCTATCACAGATCCGAAGGCAAGACTTTTGTTGCTAAATTCGGAAACTTTCTAGAGAAGGAGTTTCTCTCGAAAGAAGTGAGTGGGAGGAAAGTAGAAAACTTGATAAGGTAATTGTACCTTCTCCCTTATTGGAAAGTAGTTCATCACAGAAATTTGTTCTTGTGACTACTACACCAATTAGTGAGGAAGCTAATGATGATGATCATGTAACTTCAGATCAAGTTACTACCGAATCTCGTAGGTAAACCAGAGTAAAATCCGCACCAGAGTGGTACGGTAATCCTGTTCTGGAAGTCATGTTACTAGACCATGACGAACTTGCGAACTATGAGGAAGCGATGATGAGCCCAGATTCCGCGAAATGGTTTGAGGCCATAAAATCTGAGATATGATCCATGTATGAGAACAAAGTATGGACCTTGATGGATTTGCCCGATGATTGGCAAACCATAGAAAATAAATGGATCTTCAAGAGGAAGACGGACGCTGATAGTAGTGTTACTATCTACAAAGCTAGAATTGTCGCAAAAGGTTTTCGACAAGTTCAAGGTGTTGACTACGATGAGAGTTTCTCACTCGTATCTATGCTTGAGTCTGTCCGAATCATGTTAGTAATTGCCGCATTTTATGAAAACTGGCAAATGGATAAACAAAACTACATTCTTTAATGGATTTATTAAAGAAGAGTTGTATATGATGCAACCAGAAGGTTTTGTCAATCCGAAAGGTGCTAACAAAATGTGCAAACTCCAGTGATCCACCTGTGGACTGGTGCAAGCATCTCGGAGTTGGAATATACGCTTTGATGAGTTGATCAAAGCATATAGTTTTATACAGACTTGCGGTGAAGCCTGTATTTACAAGAAAGTGAGTGGAAGCACTACAGCATTTCTGATAAGTATATGTGAATGACATATTGTTGATCGGAAATAATGTAGAATTATTCTGTAAAGCATAAAGGAGTGTTTGAAAGGAGTTTTTCAAAGAAAGACTTCGGTGAAGCTGCTTACATATTGAGCTTCAAGATCTATAGAGATAGATCAAGACGCTTGATAAGTTTTTTCAATGAGTACATACCTTGACAAGATTTTGAAGTAGTTCAAAATGGAGCAGTCAAAGAAAGAGTTCTTGCCTGTATTACAAGGTGTGAAGTTGAGTAAGACTCAAAGCCCGACCACGGCAGAAGATAGAAAGAGAATGAAAGTCATTCCCTATGCCTTGGCCATAGGTTCTATAAAGTATGTCATGCTATATACCCGATCTATTGTATACCCTGCACTGATTTGGCAAGGGAGTACAATAGTGATCTAGGAGTAGATCACTGGACAACGGTCAGAATTATCCTTAGTGAAATAAAGGATATGTTTCTCGATTATGGACGTGACAAAAAGGTTCGTCGTAAAGGGTTACGTCGATGCAAGTTTTTGACACTGATCCAGATGATTCTAAGTCTCAATCTGGATACATATTGAAAGTGGGAGCAATTAGCTAGAGTAGCTCCGTGCAGAGCATTGTAGACATAGAATTTTGCAAAATACATACGGATCTGAATTTGGCAGGCCCGTTGACTAAATTTCTCTCACAAGCAAAACATGATCACTCTTTGGGTGTTAATCACATAGCGATATGAACTAGATTATTGAATCTAGTAAACCCTTTGGGTGTTAGTCACATGGAGATGTGAACCAATCACATAAAGATGTGAACTATTGGTGTTAATCACATAGCGATGTGAACTAGATTATTGACTCTAGTGCAAGTGGGAGACTGAAGGAAATATGCCCTAGAGGCAATAATAAAGTTATTATTTATTTCCTTATATCATGATAAATGTTTATTATTCATGCTAGAATTGTATTAACCGGAAACATAATACATGTGTGAATACATAGACAAACAGAGTGTCACTAGTATGCCTCTACTTGACTAGCTCGTTAATCAAAGATGGTTATGTTTCCTAACCATGGACAAAAGAGTTGTTATTTGATTAACGAGTTCACATCATTAGTTGAATGATCTGATTGACATGACCCATTCCATTAGCTTAGCACCCGATCGTTTAGTATGTTGCTATTGCTTTACTTCATGACTTATACATGTTCCTATGACTATGAGATTATGCAACTCCCGTTTACCGGAGGAACACTTTGTGTGCTACCAAACCTCACAACGTAAATGGGTGATTATAAAGGAGCTCTACAGGTGTCTCCAATGGTAGATGTTGGGTTGGCGTATTTCGAGAGTAGGATTTGTCACTCCGATTGTCGGAGAGGTATCTCTGGGCCCTCTCGGTAATGCACATCATATAAGCCTTGCAAGCATTGCAACTAATGGGTTAGTTGCGGGATGATGTATTACAGAACGAGTAAAGAGACTTGCCGGTAACGAGATTGAACTAGGTATTGGATACCGACGATCGAATCTCAGGCAAGTAACATACCGATGAAAAGGGAACAACGTATGTTGTTATGCGGTCTGACCGATAAAGATCTTCATAGAATATGTAGGAGCCAATATGGGCATCCAGGTCCCGCTATTGTTTATTGACCAGAGAAGTGTCTCAGTCATGTCTACATTGTTCTCGAACCCGTAGGGTCCACACGCTTAAGGTTACGGTGACGTTTATATTATGAGTTTATGCATTTTGATGTACCGAAGGTTGTTCAGAGTCCCGGATGTGATCACGGACATGACGAGGAGTCTCGAAATGGTCGAGACATAAAGATTGATATATTGGAAGCCTATGTTTGGATATCGGAAGTGTTCCGGGTGAAATCGGGATTTTACCGGAATACCGGGAGGTTACCGGAACCCCCCGGGGAGCTATATGGGCCTTAGTGGGCCTTAGTGGAAAAGATAAGGGGCTGCCCTAGATGGGCTGCGCGCCACCCTCCCTCCCCTAGTCCTATTAGGACAAGGAGAGGTGGCCGGCCCCCCCTCTCTCTTTTGCCCCTCCGCGAATCCTATTCCAACTAGGATTGGGGGGGGGGGAATCCTACTCCAAGAGGGAGTAGGACTCTCCTGGCGCGCCAAGCTTGGCCGGCCAGCCTCCCCCCTCTAGTCCTTTATATACTGAGGCAGAGGCACCCCAGAAACACACAAGTTGATCCACGTGATCTATTCCTTAGCCGTGTGCGGTGCCCCCAGCCACCATAGCCCTCGATAATACTGTAGCGGAGTTTAGGCGAAGCCCTGCTGCTGTGGTACATCAAGATCGTCACCACGCCGTCGTGCTGACGGAACTCTTCCCCAACGCTTTGCTGGATCGGAGCCCGGGGATCATCATCGAGCTGAACGTGTGCTCGAACTCGGAGGTGCCGTAGTTTCGGTGCTTGATCGGTTGGATCGTGAAGACGTACGACTACTTCCTCTACGTTGCGTCAACGCTTCCGCAGTCGGTCTGCGTGGGTACGTAGACAACACTCTCCCCTCTCATTGCTATGCATCACATGATCTTGCGTGTGCGTAGGAATTTTTTTGAAATTACTACGAAACCCAACACCCTCCCCTCCCCCTATATATACTTGAGGTTTTGGGCTGCCAGAGACACGGATTGAATCTCCTTCTTGGCGCAGCCCTACCCCTCTCCCTCCTTGTCTCTTGCGGTGCTTGGCGAAGCCCTGCTGGAGTACCATGCTCCTCCACCACCACCATGCCGTTGTGCTGCTGCTGGATGGAGTCTTCCTCAACCTCTCCCTCTCTCCTTGCTGGATCAAGGCATGGGAGACGTCACCGGGCTGTACGTGTGTTGAACGCGGAGGTGCCGTCCGTTCGGCACTAGGATCTCCGGTGATTTGGATCACGACGAGTACGACTCCTTCAACCCGTTCTCTTGAACGCTTCCGCATAGCGATCTACAAGGGTATGTAGATGCACTCTCCTTCCCTTGTTGTTGGTTTCTCCATAGATAGATCTTGGTGACACGTAGGAAAATTTTGAATTTCTCCTACGTTCCCCATCAGTGGCATCATGAGCTAGGTCTATTGCGTAGATTCTATGCACGAGTAGAACACAAAGTAGTTGTGGGCGTTGATTTTGTTCAATATGCTTACCGTTACTAGTCCAATCTTGTTTCGACGGTATTGTGGGATGAAGCGGCCCGGACCGACCTTACACGTACTCTTACGTGAGACTGGTTCCACTGACTGACATGCACTAGTTGCATAAGGTGGCTAGCGGGTGTCTGTCTCTCCCACTTTAGTTGGATCGGATTCGATGAAAAGGGTCCTTATGAAGGGTAAATAGCAATTGGCATATCACGTTGTGGTCTTTGCGTAGGTAAGAAACGTTCTTGCTAGAAACCCATAGCAGCCACGTAAAACATGCAAACAACAATTAGAGGACGTCTAACTTGTTTTTGCCGGGTATGCTATGTGATGTGATATGGCCAAGAAGAATGTGATGAATTATATGTGATGTATGAGATTGATCATGTTCTTGTAATAGGAATCACGACTTGCATGTCGATGAGTATGACAACCGGCAGGAGCCATAGGAGTTGTCTTTATTTATTTATGACCTGCGTGTCAACTTAAACGTCATGTAATTACTTTACTTTATTGCTAAAGCGTTAGCCATAGTAGTAGAAGTAATAGATGACGAGACAACTTCAAGAAGACACGATGATGGAGATCATGATGATGGAGATCATGGTGTCATGCCGGTGACAAGATGATCATGGAGCCCCAAGATGGAGATCAAAGGAGCTATATGATATTGGCCATATCATGTCACTATTATTTGATTGCATGTGATGTTTATCATGTTTATGCATCTTGTTTACTTAGAACGACGATAGTAAATAAGATGATCCCTCATAATAATTTCAAGAAAGTGTTTCCCCTAACTGTGCACCGTTGCGACAGTTCGTTGTTTCGAAGCACCACGTGATGATCGGGTGTGATAGATTCCAATGTTCACATACAACGGGTGTAAGACAGATTTACACATGCAAACACTTAGGTTGACTTGACGAGCCTAGCATGTACAGACATGGCCTCGGAACACAGAAGACCGAAAGGTCGAACATGAGTCGTATAGAAGATACGATCAACATGAAGATGTTCACCGATGTTGACTAGTCCGTCTCACGTGATGATCAGACACGGCCTAGTTAACTCGGATCATGTAATCACTTAGATGACTAGAGGGATGTCTATCTGAGTGGGAGTTCATAAGATGAACTTAATTATCCTGAACATAGTCAAAAGGTCTTCACAAATTATGTCGTAGCTCGCGCTTTAGTTCTACTGTTTAGATATGTTCCTAGAGAAATTTTAGTTGAAAGTTGATAGTAGCAATTATGCGGACTAGGTCCGTAAACTGAGGATTGTCCTCATTGCTTCATAGAAGGCTTATGTCCTTAATGCACCGCTCAGTGTGCTGAACCTCGAACGTTGTCTGTGGATGTTGCGAACATCTGACATACACATTTTGATAACTACGTGAAAGTTCAGTTAAACGGTTTAGAGTTGAGGCACCAAAGACGTTTTGAAACATCGCGAAACATATGAGATGTTTCGAGGGATGAAATTGGGATTTCAGGCTCGTGCCCACGTCAAGAGGTATAAGACCTCCGACGATTTTCTTAGCCTGCAAACTAAGGGAGGAAAGCTCAATTGTTGAGCTTGTGCTCAGATTGTCTGAGTACAACAATCATTTGAATCGAGTGGGAGTTGATCTTCCAGATGAGATAGTGATGTTTCTCCGAAGTCATTACCACCAAGCTGCTAGAGCTTCGTGATGAACTATAATATATCAGGGACATATATGATGATCCTTAAGATATTCGCGATGTTTGACACCACAAAAGTAGAAATCAAGAAGGAGCATCAATTGTTGATGGTTGGTGAAACCACTAGTTTCAAGAAGGGCAAGGGCAAGAAGGGATACTTCATGAAACGGCAAATCAGCTGCTGCTCTAGTGAAGAAACCCAAGGTTGAACCCAAACCCGAGACTAAGTGCTACTGTAATAAGGGGAACAGCCACTGGAGCAGAATTACCCTAGATACTTGGTAGATGAGAAGGCTGGCAAGGTCGATAGGAGTATATTGGATGTACATTGTGTTAATGTGTACTTTACTAGTACTCCTAGTAGCACCATGGTATTAGATACCGGTTCGGTTGCTAAATGTTAATAAACTCAAAATAAAAGGCTGCAGAGTAAACGGAGACTAGCTAAAGGTGAACTGGCAATATGTGTTGGAAGTTTTTCCAAGCTTGATGTGATCAAACATCGCACGCTCCCTCTTGTTGGGGAACGTAGCAGAAATTCAAAATTTTCCTACGTGTCACCAAGATCTATCTATGGAGAGACCAGCAACAAGTAGAAAGAGAGTGCATATACATACCCTTGTAGATCGCTAAGCGGAAGCGTTCAAGTGAACGGGGTTGATGGAGTCGTACTCGTCGTGATTCAAATCACCGATGATCCTAGTGCCGAACGGACGGCACCTCCGCGTTCAACACACGTACAGCCCGGTGACGTCTCCCACGCCTTGATCCAGCAAGGAGAGAGGGAGAGGTTGAGGAAGACTCCATCCAACAGCAGCACAACGGCGTGGTGGTGGTGGAGGAGCGTGGCAATCCAGCAGGGCTTCGCCAAGCACCATGGGAGAGGAGGAGTAGGAAGAGAGGTAGGGCTGTGCCAGAACTTCGTGTATAGCTCCCATGCGCCTCCCCACTATATATAGGGGTGGAGGGGCTGGTTTCTTGCCCTCCAAGTCCTATTGGGGCGTTGGCCAAGGTGGGAGGAAAGAAATCTCATTATTTCCTTCCCCACCGATTGTTATCCCCCCTTTTTAGGGATCTTGATCTTATCCCTTCGGGATATGATCTTATTCCTTCTAAGGGGGGATCTTGGTGCGCCTTGACCAGGGGTGTGGGGCCTTGCCCCCACTACCCACATCCATGTGGGTCCCCCCATGCAGGTGGGCCCCACTCCGGAACCTTCTAGAACCTTCCCGGTACAATACCGAAAAATCCCGAACATTTTCCGGTGGCCAAAATAGGACTTCCCATATATAAATCTTTACCTACGGACCATTCCGGAACTCCTCGTGACGTCCGGGATCTCATCCGGGACTCCGAACAACATTCGGTAACCACATACAAACTTCCTTTATAACCCTAGCGTCATCGAACCTTAAGTGTGTAGACCCTACGGGTTCGGGAGACATGTAGACATGACCGAGACGTTCTCCGGTCAATAACCAACAGCGGGATCTGGATACCCATGATGGCTCTCCCACATGTTCCACGATGATCTCATCAGATGAACCACGATGTCAAGGACTTAATCAATCCCGTATTCAATTCCCTTTGTCTATCGGTATGTTACTTGCCCGAGATTCGATCGTCGGTATCCAATACCTTGTTCAATCTCGTTACCGGCAAGTCACTTTACTCGTTCCGTAACACATCATCCCGTGATCAACTCCTTGGTCACATTGCGCATATGATGATGTCCTACCGAGTGGGCCCAGAGATACCTCTCCGTTTACACGGAGTGACAAATCCCAGTCTCGATCCGCATAAAACAATAGATACTTTCGGAGATACCTGTAGTGCACCTTTATAGTCACCCAGTTACGTTGTGACGTTTGATACACCCAAAGCACTCCTACGGTATCCAGGAGTTACACGCTCTCATGGTCGAAGGAAGAGATACTTGACATTGGCAAAGCTCTAGCAAATGAACTACACGATCTTTTATGCTAGTCTTAGGATTGGGTCTTGTCCATCACATCATTCTCCTAATGATGTGATCCCGTTATCAACGACATCCAATGTCCATAGCCAGGAAACCATGACTATCTGTTGATCACAACGAGCTAGTCAACTAGAGGCTCACTAGGGACATATTGTGGTCTATGTATTCACACGTGTATTACGATTTCCGGATAATACAGTTATAGCATGAATAAAAGACAATTATCATGAACAAGGAAATATAATAATAATACTTTTATTATTGCCTCTAGGGCATATTTCCAATAGTCTCCCACTTGCACTAGAGTCAATAATCTAGTTCACATCGCCATGTGATTAACACTCACAGGTCACATCGCCATGTGACTAATACCCAAGAGTTTACTAGAGTCAGTAGTCTAGTTCACATCACTATGTGATTAACACTCAATGAGTTTTATGTTTGATCATGTTGCTTGTGAGAGAGGTTTTAGTCAACGGGTCTGAACCTTTCAGATCCGTGTGTGCTTTACAAATCTCTATGTCATCTCCTAGATGCAGCTACCACGCTCTATTTGGAGCTATTCCAAACAACTGTGCTACTTGGAGCTATTCTAAATTATTGCTCCATTATATGTATCCGGTCTCTCTACTCAGAGCTATCCGGATAGGTGTCAAGCTTGCATCGTCGTAACCTTTACGACGAACTCTTTTACCACCTCCATAATCGAGAAAATTCCTTAGTCCACTAGTTACTAAGGATAACTTTGACCGCTGTCCTGTGAGCCATTCTTGGATCACTCTTGTACCCCTTGACTGACTCATGGCAAGGCACACTTCAGGTGCGGTACACAGCATAGCATACTGAAGAGCCTACGTCTTAAGCATAGGGGACGACCTTCGTCCTTTCTCTCTATTCTGCCGTGGTCGAGCTTTAAGTCTTAACTTCGTACCTTACAACTCAGGCAAGAACTCCTTCTTTGACTGGTCCATCTTGAACACCTTCAAGATCATGTCAAGGTATGTGCTCATTTGAAAGTACTATTAAGCATTTTGATCTATCCTTATAGATCTTGATGCTCAATGTTCATGTAGCTTAATCCAGGCTTTCCATTGAAAAACACTTTCAAAATAACCCTATATGCTTTCCAGAAATTCTACGTCATTTTTGATCAACAATATGTCAACAACATATACTCATCAGAAATTCTATAGTGCTCCCACTCACTTCTTTGGAAATACAAGTTTCTCATAAACTTTGTACAAACCCAAAATTTTTTATCATCATCAAAGCATACATTCCAACTCCGAGATGCTCACTCCAGTCCTTAGAAGGATTGCTGGAGCTTTGCATACTTATTAGCATCTTTCGGGATTGACAAAACCTTCCGGTTGTATCACATACAACCTTTCCTCATTAAAATCATCGAGGAAACAATGTTTTGACATCCTATCTGCAAGATTTCATAAATAATGCAGTAATCGCTAATATAATTCCAACAGACTCTTAGCATCGCTACGAGTGAGAAAATCTCATCGTAGTCAACTCCTTGAACTTGTCGGAAAACATCTTAACGACAAGTCGAGCTTTCTTAATGGAGACATTTACCATCATTGTCCGTCTTCCTTTTGAAATCCATCTGTACTCATTAGCCTTACGACCATCGAGCCGTTCTGCCAAAGTCTACACTTTGTTTTCATACATGGATCCTCTCTCAGATTTTATGGCCTCAAGCCATTTATCGGAATCCGGGCCCACCATCGCTTCTCCATAGCTCGTAGGTTCATTGTTGTCTAGCAACATGACCTTCAAGACAGGATTACGTACCACCCTGAAGTAGTACGCATCCTTGTCATCCTACGAGGTTTGGGAGTGACTTGATCCGAAGTTTCATGATCAATATCATAAGCTTCCACTTCAATTGGTGTAGGTGCCACAGGAACAACTCCCTGTGCCCTGTCACACACTAGTTGAAGAGACGGTTCAATAACCTCATCAAGTCTCCACCATCCTCCCACTCAATTCTTTCGAGAGAAACTTTTCCTCGAGAAAGGACCTGATTCTAGAAACGATCCATATTGCTTTCGGATCTGAATTAAGAGGTATACCCAACTGTTTTGGGTTTCCTATGAAGATGCATTTTATCCGCTTTGGGTTCGAGCTTATCAACCTGAAACTTTTTCATATAAGCGTCGCAGCCCCAAACTTTTAAGAAACGACAACTTAGGTTTCTCTAAACCATAATTCATACGGTGTCATCTCATTGGAATTACGTGGTGCCCTATTTAAAGTGAATGTGGTTGTCTCTAATGCCTAACCCATGAACGATAGTGGTAATTCGATAAGAGACATCATGGTACGCACCATATCCAATAGGGTGCAACTATGATGTTCGGACACACCATCACATTATGGTGTTCCAGGCGGTATTAATTGCGAAACAATTTCCACAATGTCTTAATTGTGTGCCAAAACTCATAACTCAGATATTCATCTCTATGATCATATCATAGACATTTTATCCTCTTGTCACAATGATCTGCTACTTCACTCTGAAATTACTTGAACCATTCAATAATTCAGACTTGTGTTTCATCAAGTAAATATACTCAACATTTACTCGAATCATCTGTGAAGTAAGAACATAATGATATTCACTGCATGCCTCAGCACTCATTCGACTACACACATCAAAATGTGTTACTTCCAACAAGTTGCTATCTTGTTCCATCTTACTGAAAATGAGGCTTTTCAGTCATCTTGCCCATGTGGTATGATTTGCATATCTCAAGTGATTCAAAATCAAGTGAGTCCGAACGATCCATTTGCATGGAGTTTCTTCATGCATATACACCAATAGACATGGTTCGCATGTCTCAAACTTTTCAAAAACGAGTGAGTCCAAAGATCCATCAACATGGAGCTTCTTCATGCGTTTTATACCATTATGACTTACATGGCAGTGCCACAAGTAAGTGGTACTATCATTACTATCTTATATCTTTTGGCATGAAAATGTGTATCACTACGACCGAGATTCAATAAACCATTCCTTTAGGTGCAAGACCATTGAAGGTATTATTCAAAAATAGAGTAACCATTATCCTCCTTAAATGAATAACCGTATTGCAATAGACATAATCCAATCATGTCTATGCTCAACGCAAACACCAATCTCGGTGGTAGAGGGAGCGTGTGATCCTTGATCACATCAACCTTGGAAACACTTCCAACATATATCGTCAGCTCACCTTTAGCTAGTCTCTGTTTATTCCGTAGCTTTTATTTCGAGTTACTAACACTTAGCAACCGAACCGGTATCCAATACCCTGGTGCTACTAGGAGTACTAGTAAAGTACACATTAACATAATGTATATCCAATATACTTCTATCGACCTTGCCAGCCTTCTCATCTACCAAGTATCTAGGGTAATGCTGCTCCAGTGGTTGTTCCCCTTATTACAGAAGCACTTAGTCTCGGGTTTGGGTTCAACCTTGGGTTTCTTCACTGGAGCAGCAGCTGAATTGCCGTTTCATGAAGTATCCCTTTGTTCCCTTGCCCTTCTTGAAACTAGTGGTTTCACCAACCATCAACAATTGATGCTCCTTCTTGATTTCTACTTTCGCGGTGTCAAACATCATGAATATTTCAAGGATCATCATATCTATCCCTGATATGTTATAGTTAATCACGAAGCTCTAGCAGCTTGGTGGCAATGACTTTGGGGAAACATCACTATCTCATCTGGAGGATCAACTCCCACTCGATTCAAGTGATTGTTGTGCTCAGACAATCTGAGCACAAGCTCAACGATTGAGCTTTTCTCCCTTAGTTTGCAGGCTAAGAAAATCGTCGGAGGTCTTATACCTCTTGACATGGGCACGAGCCTGAAATCCCAATTTCAGCCCTCGAAACATCTCATATGTTCCGCGACGTTTCAAAAACGTCTTTGGTGCCTCTACTTAAACCATTTAATTTAACTATCACGTAGTTATCAAAACGTGTATGTCCGATGTTCGCAACATCGACAAACGACGTTGGGGTTCAGCACACTGAGCGGTGCATTAAGGACATAAGCTTTCTACTGATCGCATAATCGCTACTATCAACTTTCAACTATATTTTCTCTAGGAACATATCTAAACAGTGGAACTAAAGCGCGAGCTTACGACATAATTTGCAAAAGGTCTTCTGACTATGTTCAGGATAATTAAGTTCATCTTATGAACTCCCACTTAGATAGACATCCCTCTGGTCATCTAAGTGATCACATGATCCGAGTCAACTAGGCCGTGTCCGATCATCACGTGAGACGGACTAGTCATCATCGGTGAACATCTTCATGTTGATCGTATCTACCATACGACTCATGCTCGACCTTTCGGTCTCCGTGTTCCGAGGCCATGTCTGCACATGCTAGGCTCGTCAAGTTAACCCTAAGTGTTTTCGCTGTGTAAAACTGTCTTACACCCGTTGTATGTGAACGTAAGAATCCATCACACCCGATCATCACGTGGTGCTTAGAAGCGACGAACTGTAGCAACGGTGCACAGTTAGGGGAGAACACTTCTTGAAATTTTGTAAGGGATCATCTTATTTACTACCGTCGTCCTAAGCAAACAAGATGCATAAACATGATAAACATCACATGCAATCAAATAGTGACATGATATGGCCAATATCATTTTGCTCCTTTTGATCTTCATCTTCGGGGCTCCATGATCATCATCCTCACCGGCACGACACCATGATCTCCATCATCATGATCTCCATCATCGTGTCTTCATGAAGTTGTCACGCCAATGACTACTTCTACTTCCATGACTAACGCGTTTAGCAATAAAGTAAAGTAGTTTACATGGCGTTCTTCAATGACATGCAGGTCATACAATAAATAAAGACAACTCCTATGGCTCCTGCCGGTTGTCATACTCATCGACATGCAAGTCGTGAATCCTATTACAAGAACATGATCAATCTCATACATCACATATCATTCATCACATTCTTCTTGGCCATATCACATCACATAGCATACCCTGCAAAAACAAGTTAGACGTCCTCTAATTGTTGTTGCATGTTTTACGTGGCTGCTATGGGTTTCTAGCAAGAACGTTTCTTACCTACGCAAGACCACAACGTGATATGCCAATTGCTATTTACCCTTCATAAGGACCCTTTTCATCGAATCCGTTCCGAGTAAAGTGGGAGAGACTGGCACCCGCTAGCCACCTTATGCACCAAGTGCATGTCAATCGGTGGAACCTGTTTCACGTAAGAGTACGTGTAAGGTCGGTCCGGGCCGCTTCATCCCACAATACCGTCGAAACAAGATTGGACTAGTAACGGTAAGCATATTGAACAACATCAACGCCCACAACTACTTTGTGTTCTACTCGTGCAAAGAATCTACGCAATAGACCTAGCTCATGATGCCACTGTTGGGGAACGTAGCAGAAATTCAAAATTTTCCTACGTGTCACCAAGATCTATCTATGGAGAGACCAGCAACAAGTAGAAAGAGAGTGCATATACATACCCTTGTAGATCGCTAAGCGGAAGCGTTCAAGTGAACGGGGTTGATGGAGTCGTACTCGTCGTGATTCAAATCACCAATGATCCTAGTGCCGAACGGACGGCACCTCCGCGTTCAACACACGTACAGCCCGGTGACGTCTCCCACGCCTTGATTCAGCAAGGAGAGAGGGAGAGGTTGAGGAAGACTCCATCCAACAGCAGCACAACGGCGTGGTGGTGGTGGAGGAGCGTGGCAATCAAGCAGGGCTTCGCCAAGCACCATGGGAGAGGAGGAGTAGGAAGAGAGGTAGGGCTGTGCCAGAACTTCGTGTATAGCTCCCATGCGCCTCCCCACTATATATAGGGGTGGAGGGGCTGGTTTCTTGCCCTCCAAGTCCTATTGGGGCGTTGGCCAAGGTGGGAGGAAAGAAATCTCATTATTTCCTTCCCCACCGATTGTTATCCCCCCTTTTTAGGGATCTTGATCTTATCCCTTCGGGATATGATCTTATTCCTTCTAAGGGGGGATCTTGGTGCGCCTTGACCAGGGGTGTGGGGCCTTGCCCCCACTACCCACGTCCATGTGGGTCCCCCCATGCAGGTGGGCCCCACTCCGGAACCTTCTAGAACCTTCCCGGTACAATACCGAAAAATCCCGAACATTTTCCGGTGGCCAAAATAGGACTTCCCATATATAAATATTTACCTCCGGACCATTCCGGAACTCCTCGTGACGTCCGGGATCTCATCCGGGACTCCAAACAACATTCGGTAACCACATACAAACTTCCTTTATAACCCTAGCGTCATCGAACCTTAAGTGTGTAGACCCTACGGGTTCGGGAGACATGTAGACATGACCGAGACGTTCTCCGGTCAATAACCAACAGCGGGATCTGGATACCCATGATGGCTCCCACATGTTCCACGATGATCTCATCGGATGAACCACGATGTCAAGGACTTAATCAATCCCGTATTCAATTCCCTTTGTCTATCGGTATGTTACTTGCCCGAGATTCGATCGTCGGTATCCAATACCTTGTTCAATCTCGTTACCGGCAAGTCACTTTACTCGTTCCGTAACACATCATCCCGTGATCAACTCCTTGGTCACATTGCGCATATGATGATGTCCTACCGAGTGGGCCCCAGAGATACCTCTCCGTTTACACGGAGTGACAAATCCCAGTCTCGATCCGCATAAAACAATAGATACTTTCGGAGATACCTGTAGTGCACCTTTATAGTCACCCAATTACGTTGTGACGTTTGATACACCCAAAGCACTCCTACGGTATCCAGGAGTTACACGCTCTCATGGTCGAAGGAAGAGATACTTGACATTGGCAAAGCTCTAGCAAATGAACTACACGATCTTTTGTGCTAGTCTTAGGATTGGGTCTTGTCCATCACATCATTCTCCTAATGATGTGATCCCGTTATCAACGACATCCAATGTCCATAGCCAGGAAACCATGACTATCTGTTGATCACAACGAGCTAGTCAACTAGAGGCTCACTAGGGACATATTGTGGTCTATGTATTCACACGTGTATTACGATTTCCGGATAATACAGTTATAGCATGAATAAAAGACAATTATCATGAACAAGGAAATATAATAATAATACTTTTATTATTGCCTCTAGGGCATATTTCCAACACCTCTACCATCGAGATTGGTGTTTTTGTTGAGCATAGACATGATTGGATTATGTCCATCGCAATACGGTTATTCATTTAAGGAGAATAATGGTTACTCTGTTTATTTGAATAATACCTTCAATGGTCTTGCACCTAAAATGAATGGTTTATTGAATCTCGATCGTAGTGATACACATGTTCATGCGAAAAGATATAAGATAGTAATGATAGTACCACCTACTTGTGGCACTGCCACGTAAGTCATATCGGTATAAAACGCATGAAGAAGCTCCATGTTGATGGATCTTTGGGCTCACTCGGTTTTTGAAAAGTTTGAGACATGCGAACCATGTCTATTGGTGTATATGCATGAAGAAACTCCATGCAAATGGACCGTTTGGACTCACTTGATTTTGAATCACTTGAGACATGCAAATCATACCACATGGGCAAGATGACTGAAAGCCTCGTTTTCAGTAAAATGGAACTAGAAAGCAACTTGTTGGAAGTAATACATTTTGATGTGCGCAGTCCAATGAGTGCTGAGGCGTGTAGTGGATATCGTTATGTTCTTACTTCACAGATGATTTGAGTAGATGTTGAGTATATTTACTTGATGAATCACGAGTCTGAATTATTGAAAGGTTCAAGTAATTTCAGGGTGAAGTTGAAAGATTATCGTGACAAGAATATCTATGATATGATCATAGAGATGAATATCTGAATTACGAGTTTGGCACAGAATTAAGACATTGTGGAAATTGTTTCACAACTAATACAGCCTGGAACACCATAGTGTGATGGTGTGTCTGAACATCATAACTTCACCCTATTGGATATGATGCATACCATGATGTCTCTTATCGAATTACCACGATAGTTTATGGGTTAGGCATTAGAGACAACCACATTCACTTTAAATAGGGCACCACGTAATTCCGATGAGATGACACCGTATGAACTATGGTTTAGAGAAACCTAAGCTGTCATTTCTTAAAAGTTTGGGGCTGCGACGCTTATGTGAAAAAGTTTCAGGCTAATAAGCTCGAACCCAAAGCGGATAAATGCATCTTCATAGGACACCCAAAACAGTTGGGTATACCTCCTGTCTCAGATCCGAAAGCAATAAGGGATTGTTTCTAGAATCGGGTCCTTTCTCGAGGAAAAGTTTCTCTCGAAAGAATTGAGTGGGAGGATGGTGGAGACTTGATGAGGTTATTGAACCGTCTCTTTAACTAGTGTGTGGCAGGGCACAGGGAGTTGTTCCTGTGGCACCTACACCAATTGAAGTGGAAGCTTATGATAGTGATCATGAAACTTCAGATCAAGTCACTACCAAACCTCGTGGGATAACAAGGATGCGTACTACTTCAGAGTGGTACGTAATCCTTTCTTGGAAGTCATGTTGCTAGACAACGATGAACCTACGAGCTATGGAGAAGCAATGGTGGGCCTGAATTCCGATAAATGGCTCGAGGCCATAAAATCCGAGAAAGGATCCATGTATGAAAACAAAGTGTAGACTTTGGAAGAACTACTTGATGGTCGTAAGGCTGTTAGGTACATATGGATTTTAAAAGGAAGACGGACAATGATGGTAAGTATCACCATTAAGAAAGCTCAACTTGTCATTAAGATGTTTTCTGACAAGTTCAAGGAGTTGACTACGATGAGACTTTCTCACTCGTAGCGATGCTAAGAGTCTGTTGGAATTATATTAGCGATTACTGCATTATTTATGAAATCTTGCAGATAGGATGTCAAAACATTGTTTCCTCGACGATTTTCTTGAGGAAAGGTTGTATGTGATACAACCGGAAGGTTTTGTCAATCTTGAAAGATGCTAATAAGTATGCAAAGCTCCAGCAATCCTTCTAAGGACTGGAGTAAGCATCTCGGAGTTGGAATGTACGCTTTGATGAGATGATCAAAGATTTTGGGTTTATACAAAGTTTATGAGAAACTTGTATTTCCAAAGAAGTGAGTGGGAGCACTATAGAATTCCTGATGAGTATATGTTGTTGACATATTATGGATCAGAAATGACGTAGGATTTCTGGAAAGCATATAGGGTTATTTGAAAGTGTTTTTCAATGGAAAGCCTGGATTAAGCTACTTGAACATTGAGCATCAAGATCTATAAGGATAGATCAAAATGCTTAATGGTACTTTCAAATGAGCACATACCTTGACATGATCTTGAAGGTGTTCGAGATGGATCAGTCAAAGAAGGAGTTCTTGCCTGAGTTGTAAGGTATGAAGTTAAGACTTAAAGCTCGACCGCGGCAGAAGAAAGAGAAAGGACGAATGTCGTCCCCTATGCTTTTGTCATAGGCTTTATACGGTATGCCATGCTGAGTACCGCACCTGATGTGTGCCTTGCCACATGTATGGCAAGAGGGTACAAAGGTGATCCAGGAGTGGATCACTAGATAGCAGTCAAAATTATCCTTGGAGTAATAAGGACATGTTTCTCGATTATAGAGGTGATAAAGAGTTCGGCGTAAAAGGTTACATCGATGCAAGCTTTAACACCTATCCGAATGACTCTGAGTAGCAAACCGGATACGTATAGTGGAGCAACCATTTGGAATAGCTCCAAGTGGAGCGTGGAAGCAGCATTTATAATATGACCTAGAGATTTGCAAAATGCATACGGATCTGATTGTTGCAGACCCGTTGACTAAAACCTCTCTCACAAGCAAAACATGATCAAACCCCAGAACTCATTGAGTCTTAATCACATGATGATGTGAACTAGTTTAGCGACACTAGTAAACTCTTTGGATGTTGGTCACATGGCGATGTGACCCGTGAGTGTTAATCACATGGCGATGTGAACTAGATTATTGACTCTAGTGCAAGTGGGAGACTGTTGGAAATATGCCCTAGAGGCAATAATAAATTGATTATTATTATATTTCCTTGTTCATGATAATCGTTTATTATCCATGCTAGAATTGTATTGATAGGAAACTCAGATACATGTGTGGATACATAGACAACACCATGTCCCTAGTAAGCCTCTAGTTGACTAGCTCGTTGATCAATAGATGGTTAGGGTTTCCTGACCATGGACATTGGATGTCGTTGATGACGGGATCACATCATTAGGAGAATGATGTGATGGACAAGACCCAATTCTAAGCATAGAACAAGATCGTGTAGTTCGCATGCTAAAGCTTTTCTAATGTCAAGTATCATTTCCTTAGACATGAGATTGTGCAACTCCCGGATACCGTAGGAATACTTTGGGTGTGCCAAACGTCACAACGTAACTGGGTGGCTATAAAGGTGCACTACGGGTATCTCCGAAAGTGTCTGTTGGGTTGGCACGAATCGAGACTGGGATTTGTCACTCCGTGTGACGGAGAGGTATCTCTGGGCCCACTCGGTAGGACATCATCATAATGTGCACAATGTGATCAAGGAGTTGATCATGGGATGATGTGTTACGGAACGAGTAAAGAGACTTGCCGGTAACGAGATTGAACAAGGTATCGGGATACCGACGATCGAATCTCGGGCAAGTATCGTATCGCTAGACAAAGGGAATTGTATACGGGATTGATTGAATCCTCGACATCGTGGTTCATCCGACGAGATCATCGTGGAACATGTGGGAACCAACATGGGTATCCAGATCCCGCTGTTGGTTATTGACCGGAGAACGTCTTGGTCATGTCTGCATGGTTCCCGAACCCGTAGGGTCTACACACTTAAGGTTCGATGACGCTAGGGTTATAGGGAATAGATATACGTGGTTACCGAATGTTGTTCGGAGTCCCGGATGAGATCCCGGACGTCACGAGGAGTTCCGGAATGGTCCGGAGGTAAAGATTTATATATGGAAAGTCCTGTTTTGGTCGCCGGAAAAGTTTCGGGGTTTATCGGTAACGTACCGGGACCACCGGGAGGGTCCCGGGGGTCCACCAAGTGGGGCCACCAGCCTCGGAGGGCTGCATGGGCCAAGTGTGGGAGGGGACCAGCCCCAGGTGGGCTGGTGTGCCCCCCCACCAAGGCCCAAGGCGCAAGGGAGAGTGGAAGGGGGCAAACCCTAGGCTCAGATGGGCCTAAGGCCCACCTAATGGTGCGCCTCCCTCCCTCCCCCCCTTGGCCGCCCCCCTAGATGGGATCTAGGGCTGGCCGCCACCCCTAGGGGTGGAAACCTAGATGGGGGCGCAGCCCCTCCCCTCCCCCTATATATACTTGAGGTTTTGGGCTGCCAGAGACACGGATTCAATCTCCTTCTTGGCGCAGCCCTACCCCTCTCCTTCCTCGTCTCTTGCGGTGCTTGGCGAAGCCCTGCTGGAGTACCACGCACCCCCACCACCACCACGCCGTTGTGCTGCTGCTGGATGGAGTCTTCCTCAACCTCTCCCTCTCTCCTTGCTGGATCAAGGCATGGGAGACGTCATCGGGCTGTACGTGTGTTGAACGCGGAGGTGCCGTCCGTTCGGCACTAGGATCTCCGATGATTTGGATCACGACGAGTACGACTCCTTCAACCCGTTCTCTTGAACGCTTATCTACTCTCCTTCCCTTCATTGCTGGTTTCTCCATAGATAGATCTTGGTGACACGTAGAAAATTTTTGAATTTCTGCTACGTTCCCCATCAGAGAATGGGGAGCTAGCACTGTCATTCTTTCCAGAAGAGGTGGGGTGCAGGGAGGGGGGCAATCGTCGCCATGATGGCGGGTTCGGCGTCTGGCCCTGATGGCCTTTCGGTTGCCTTCTTTCAAAAAATTTGGTCTCAACTTCAGTCGGTGATCATGTCGATATTCAATGAATTTTATTGGAACTCTTGCCATGGCGTGCCTGAACTTGGTTTAGTACGGTAGCGTGAAGTCAATCCTTTGGGATACATGTGGTGCAGTCATTAGGCGTCCAATGTTCATGTCAGATTTATCTTTGAGGTAACCCTGCGTGACGGATAGGGCATACAGTTAGACAACTAACTCTTGATGCATGGCGCGTTTCGGTCAAAACGTAATTTGGGCACACCCCATCTTTGTCTCGTTGCAAGCACATTTTTAACGGGTGTCTTCTAGAGCCCAAATTAATATCATGGTGATCCCGACCATAAACATATGGTTGTAGGAATCAAGACATCATACTCATTCCTATTTTATTATAAGTCTTCAGTAGAAAAGGTGATAACGATCCGGTCCAAAAACTAGAATTTAATACTTTCAAAAAAGCTTCGTAGGAACCCTTGTCACGGTGCACGTCCTCTCATGGCTTTGATAACTCAGGGTCACACTTTGAGGAAAGAGGCAGAGAATCTTTCTGCTACCCGTTACCGGATAACTAAAGGGACTCATCATCGGTGATAAATCTTTCATCACTAACCCCGAGTCACAGATAGGCCACTCACGCGCCTGTGATAATATGAATTCGCTGGTTAGTGCTATTCAGTTCTTTAGGAGTGGTAGGCCTCGTCGGCGTGCACTGCCTTGATCCTCTCAAAGGTCTTCCGATTCTCCCATACCCATCGAAAGGAAACCGTTAGGGGAACGATGACGAACTTCGGGACGGCGACGCTGCTGAGGGGCAAATTTATCCTTGCTCGGCTTCCATGGAGGTGTACCACCGTCACGTTGTAGGCACAACCTGCGTGCTCCGATGACTGGAAGGAGCTGATCCAGTGCTACTTTCACTGTCATGAGCCTTAATCTCCGACACACACGTCCCTCATGGCCGCTATTGCATGATGTGGTACTTCTTCTTTCTCGGTGGTGGCAGGCCAGGCATGGATCTAGAGCTTGGCGCGCCAGTGGGTGCTGGGAGTAGCTATGCGGTCCCAGTTCTCCTGCATGGTTTAAAAAAAAGTGGGTGCTGGGAGTAGCTATGCGGCCCCGTTCTGGCCGTAACATCGACCCAACAGTAGTGGCCCCTCTCACATTGACTCGGCGGCGCCCCCTGACGTCAATTCGTCGGCGACCCCGACGGCTAGATCCAGTCATTCGTGGTGGCAGGGGCAGCGACAGCCGATTGAAAGAAGTGCAATCATGAAAAACAAAACTAGTACAAGTTTGTTCTGTGGTCGGATTCATTCGAAGAAGTAGTAATAAGGAAACACATGTGGCAATCTCGTTCTGTAATCGGATTCGAAGAAGAAAAGGACCAATTTCGGTTTGTATTAGAAAAAAGTGCTGTTTTAATATGCCCGCCTCTTGTGAAACGATGGTAAATCAGTCTGACTTACGAATTGTATATGCCAGGTTGGATCGGATTCAGAGGAGGCTATAATAAGCACTCAATCCTGATTTTCGACGATTGTCACACACCAAAGGAGCATCGTTTCAAGAATAACTGCTGGCGTTTTGTTTGTCGACGCAAGTTGTCTGTTTTGTTCCTTTTGAGATCGGATCGCCATGAAGTTCAATAGAGATCGCCGCCGCAGCCGTGATGTAAGTCATTTTTTTTTGTGTGCTTTATTTGTTCTTACAAATTATCAATCTATCACTGATGACTAATCCGTCCCCTTAACGCAGTCGAAGAAAGCAGCTTGTTATGGGGAGGAAAGGCTAAGCGAGCTGCCAAGTGATGTTGTGGTCAAAGTCCGTGAGACGGTGAAAACACAGTCGAAGAAAGCAGCTGGTAATGGGGAGGAAAGGTTACGCAAGCTGCCCAATGATGTGCTGGTCAACAACATCCTCGAGACGGTGGAAACACAGTCTGCCAAAACAGCTGGTAATGCGGAGGACAGGCTAAGCAAGCTGCCCAATGATTTGCTGATCAACATCCTCGAGAGAGTTGGTACCCTTGATGCTGTAAGAACCTGCATCCTTTCGAAGAAAATGCAGAAGCTGCCAACTATGCTCTCGCAAATTGTAATTGATCTTAGCCCTCGTGATTTGGTTCAAATGGATGGTGTTGTGGCTGACGTGACGGACAAGATCCTTAGTACGAGGTCTCCACAGATCACCGTTCGCAGGCTGAAGCTCAAATTTTTCTTGGTTCCCTCTCGCTGTCTCTCCATCGGAAAATCGGTCGGCCTCGCCATGGCGACCCAGAAGTTGGATGCAGCTGAGTTTGAGATCATGCCACTGAGGGATAACGGATGTTGCACTGATGCCCATCGCCTGCTCTTTGGTCAGCAGTTCAATGATTTTGTTCGTGATTGCCAGGATGCATTTGCTGGTCTCACGCGGCTGGATCTACGGTTTTTGAGGTTTGGTGAATCGAACATACCCAACATTCTTAGCACCTGCAAGCAGCTCGAGTCCCTGTCTTTCTTCGAGTGTGATGGGGGGTTCCGCTCGGTGCTGCATGTAGAACACGCTCGACTCGTTGAGCTTGTTATCACCTTTGGGGAATTTAAAACAGTGGTGCTTGACTGTCTACCAAAGCTCCAGCGGATGACCTACAATCATTGGCCCTGTGATGAAAATCCCTTGGTTCTTGGTTTTGTCCCTCAGCTTTGGAAGCTCAGTCTTGCTAATGCAAACCTTTCAGGCAAGATCCTCAACTTAAGCAAGCTGCTTGCTAGTGCCCCCACAGTAAGCGATTTGTATCTGGACATTGTAAGCGAAAAGGTACTCTAATCATCTCTTTCCCATTCATGTATGATGTTTATATCTGATGGTAGTAACATATGCATCACTTGATGATGCAATTTATGCACAAATTGCATGCATTATTACTTCTAATTTGTTTTATCTCTCACAGATTTGGGTTCAACCAGAATGCCCAAAAGTCCTTGCTCCTGTGCTTGCCAAACTCTGATTTCTGAAGCTGGATCACCACCCCGAAGAATGTGATATCTCTTGGACAATGTTCGTTCTTGAAGCTGCACCACACGTAGAGGAGCTCTGCATTACAGTATGGGACCATAAGTGCCGAATGGAGTCACAAAAGAGTTTGTCCGAAATATCGGATGTGAAGTGGGAGCCATCTGATCCTCATTTTAAGCACGAGAATCTGGCGAGGCTAATTATCTATGGCTTCCAGTCCGATGACAATTTCACGGGATATGTCATGCGTGTAATTCAAGCTGCGGTGAACATCAGGGAGGTATCCCTACACGACAGGAAGGTGTGCGAATTTTGTGCCGAGAAGTTCCCTCACATGGAGGTTCGTCCTTCGAGTTATCCACGGACCAGCGAGGAGGTGGATTTGTTGAGGAAGAAGATGACAGCAGGGTCAGCGACGGCTTCTCCTGATATCCACTTCCGCTCATAAGGATAAGGTCGAGTTGAAGATGAATCTCAATGTGGTTGGAAGGACTCCCCTATCTCAAAGACCCAATTGGTTGCTTACTACGTCAACCATCAATCTTGGATGTGGTTGGAAGGACTACCTGATCTCAAAGACAACGTCAGCGCTATTGCTTTTCTGCAAAAATGTATCTTGGCTACCAATTTGTTGGAACAACTCATTTAGCTATTTTAGACAATGAAATGTCTAGCATAAGCACATCTATGTTGTGGTTGTGCAGTTCATGCTTATGTTGAATTCAGTCAATATTCAGTACAGTACAATGAATGATGCTCTGTTATTTTTTCTATCTTGTATTTACGGGAGCCACGGCACTCTGTTTTCCATGGACGCACAAACACAAGCTTTGCTGACAAACAACGGCAGCGTCCCTGTCCGCGGTAGCGGCAAGGAGCTCGACGTGAGAGTAGTGTTCCGTCCCGAGCGGCCAGCTCCGGCGCAATGATGCACCCTTGCTGAGCTCCATTGGGGAGCGGCTCTAGATTTGCGGAAAATTTGCAACGATCGATCTGTTCATCATCATCCTCTTTACTTGTTTTTTTAATCACAAAAAGCATCAAATCTATTATGAAAATTCACCGAAAATGCAAAATTTCTCAAACATAATAATAATTACATTGATATTTTGAAACCGCCGAATAACCACTACTGCCGTCAGAACTAGCCGCGCGACGCTGTCGTCACTCCCTGATTGGAGCCGGCTTGATCTTGTCGATGACATCCGTGAAGTCTTGGTGCACGTGCCCATAAGGGCCAGTGCCCTGGAGCCGCGACCCTTGCATAGATCTGAAGCACCTGACGAGAAACCCTAACCTCACCTCCCTAAAAGAGATGCAAGGAATCTACGTCGAAACTCTGTCGACTACATCACACAGACAAACTCGAGGAAGATTGGAGTTTGGAAGACAAACTCAAAGAAGATGCGCCACCATCCACTGAAGTGCTGCACCTGCGAGGACTAAAAAAATCCTAACCTAAATTAGTAACTTGAGCGAAGGCACCGGGATTCCCCTCCCCGCCACCGTCCGCCGGGAGCGGCAGGCAGAGGGGAGGCGAATCCACGGACTCACCAATGAAGTATGGAGGGGAGAGTTTACTCTAGCAGTCTAGGGTTAGGGGAGGAAAATGAGAGGGATCGCCTTGGTATGTTTGAGGAGTTAGATATGTCGGGTGTCCTCTACACTTGGGTTTTGACCAAAGATGACGTGACGTGGGTTAGCCACTTAGGGCATCTCCAAAGGAGATCCTCAAAGCTCCGATATACGTTTGGGTTATGGTGTCCGGAATGTTTATGGCAAATCTTGTCATCTAATGAGGAACCCCATCGGCCTGCAAAGTGGTTTGGACGTCCGTTTTCCGGCAAAACCTGTAGAGGAAAGCAGTAATTTTAAAAAAATTCCTACGATCACGCAAGATCTATCTAGGAGAAACATAGCATCGAACGTCCTAACCTATCAAGTACCCTCGTAGACCGAAAGCGGAAGCGTTTAGTAACGCGGTTGATGTAGTCGAACGTCTTCGCGATCCAACCGATCAAGTACTGAACGCACGGCACCTCCGCGATCTACACACTTCAGCTCAATGACGTCCCTCGAACTCTTGATCCAGTTGACGCCGAGGAAGAGTTCCGTCAGCGATGGCGTGGTGACGGTGATGATGAAGTTACCGGCGCAGAGCTTCTCCTAAGCACTACAACGGTATGACCGAGGTGTAAAACTGTGGAGGGGGGCACCGCACACGGCTATGAGATTGTCTGTTGTCCCTTTGGGGTGCCCCCTGCCCCCGTATATAAAGGAGGGGAGGAGGAGGCCGGCCAACAAGGGGCGCGCCAGGGAGAGGGGAGTCCTACTAGGACTCCAGTCCTAGTAGGATTCGGCCCCAACCTTTTTTTCCTTCTACCGGAGGGGGAAAAGGAAGGAGAGGGAGTAGGACAAGGAAAGGAGGGTGGCGCCCCCTTCCCAAGTCCAATTCGGCGTCCTCCCTTGTGGAGGGCGCACCAGCCCCTTGTGGGCTGGTTAGCCTCCCTCCTATGGCCCATAAGGTCCATATCTTTCCCCAGGGGGTTCCGGTATCCCTCCGGAAAAATGCCCGAATCACTCGGAACCATTCCGATGTCCGAATGCAACCTTCCAATATATGAATTTTTACCTCTCGACCATTTCGAGACTCCTCGTCATGTCCGTGATCTCATCCGAGACTCTGAACAAACTTAGGTCATCAAATCACATAACTCATAATACAAATCATCATCGAACGTTAAGCGTGCGGACCCTACGGGTTCAAGAACTATGTAGACATGACCGAGACACATCTCTGGTCAATAACCAATAGCGGAACCTGGATGCTCATATTGGTTCCTACATATTCTACGAAGATCTTTATCGGTCAAACCACATAACAACATACGTTGTTCCCTTTGTCATCGGTATGTTAGTTTCCCGAGATTCGATTGTCGGTATCATCATACCTAGTTCAATATCGTTATCGGAAATTCTATTTACTCATTCCGTAATGCATCATCCCGCAACTAACTCATTAGTCACATTGCTTGCAAGGCTTATAGTGATGATCATTACCGAGAGGGCCCAGAGATACCTCTCCGATACACGGAGTGGCAAATCCTAATCTCGATCTATGCCAACTCAACAAATATCATCGGAGACACCTGTAGAGCATCTTTGCAATCACCCAGTTACGTTGTGACCTTTGATAGCACACTAAGTGTTCCTCCGGTATTCGGAGTTGCATAATCTTATAGTCAGAGGAACATGTACAAGTCATGAAGAAAGCAATAGCAATAAACTAAACGATCATTATGCTAAGCTAACGGATGGGTCTTGTCCATCACATCATTCTCTAATGATGTGATCCCGTTCATCAAATGACAACACATGTCTATGGCTAGGAAACTTAACCATCTTTGATTAACAAGCTAGTCAAGTAGAGGCATACTAGGGACACTCTGTTTTGTCTATATATTCACACATGTATCAAGTATTCGGTTAATACAATTCTAGCATGAATAATAAACATTTAACATAATATAAGGAAATATAAATAACGACTTTATTATTGCCTCTAGGGCATATTTCCTTCAAAACCAAGATAAACTTGGGGGAGCTTTACCGGAGTACGGGCATCCTTCTCTCTTTTCTCTCTCCGCACATCCATGGTCCCCTCTCCCCTCTCTCCTCCTAACCGGACAAATAAGGATTAATTTGTGAATAACTTTGGATGAGTACCTCGGGCATCATGTCCGCGGAGGGACTCATCCAAACTATTCACAATTTATAGGATTTGGGTGCCACGCTTGGAAAAAAGCCGAATTATAGGATATCTTCATTTATTCAAACAATTTCCATAGGCAATTGCATGATTAGATTATACACAGTTTAGGACGAAATTATCGCATATTCCAGTATCATATCAGTTATAGCATGAAATATACTCGTAATCATGAAAATAGGAATATAATAATACAACATTATTGCCTCTAGGGCATGTTTCCAACAGAATTAGGTTTTCCACACCGAGATAATCATGCCGAAAGTTCTAGTGCACTTTAGTCGAATCAATACTCTCTCCATGTCTCCCTCCCATGTTCATAAGTTCATACATCTGAAGGTTTGAATATGTTGAAATTGACAGGACCATGGCTATGGACAAGCTGGCCTTTGAGGAAGATGGCTATGCATATGATAAAGGCGGTCGAACGACAATAGCCGAAGCCGTTTTGAAGGTTTGGAAGTAGCTTTAGTCGTAGCACCTCCTCTGGTGGCACCTTGAGCTTAGGAGAGCAACGCGAGATAACCAGTTCTAACCGCAGCGAACCAGGGCTCGCCCTCGCCTAGGAAAGTTCCGATTATGTTAGGATGCAAAGGGAAGTTAAGGAAAGTTTTGATTATGTTACGATGCAAACGAATGTTTGGATCATGTTAGGATGCAAACGGAAGTTTTAATTTTGTTACGATGCAAATGATTTGTATCGTAATTTGTTAAGATTCGCCCGTGTTAGGAAAGTTTCGATTATCCACTGATTTGTGTTGTAGTTTGTTAAGATTCTCCCGTGATTTGTGTTATGTGAGGAAAGTTATGATTCACTGTAACTTTTGCAAGGAAAGTATTGAGACTTGGAGGGATCATAATGATTTGGGTAAGCGAGACTTCAAAAACCAGAAGAAAACCGGTTGGTATTTGTGGTTAATGTTTTAAAAAACCGGTGGACAGGAGGTGGTGTTGGGCTGAGAAAAATCGGTGGGGGTGTTGCATCGATCAATTGGATTGGGGAGCTACGAACGATGTACAAACTCCCCCTTTAGGCCTTGTTTGGTGGAGGAGGTTTGGGGAGGTCTGGAGGGGAATATCCTCGCAGGGTTCAAAATCCCCAGAAATCCCTGTCAGCCCATTTGACACGTAGGGATTGAGAAGGCCAATCCTTTCCGTTCCCCACGAATCCTCCTCAATCCATGTGATACAGAAAACCCCCCAAGGCACCCATGGAACTGGACGCTTGCTTTGCTGCTGCTGTTGTAGGAGGTTTAACCAAATAGAGGGGTTTATGAGGGGAGATGGATTAGTGGGGAATTGAGAGGATTGGGTGGAAGAGAGGGATTAACCAAATCCTCTCAGATCCACCTCCACTCCGGGGCTGCAAAACCTCCCCTGTCAAACGAGGCCTTAGGCCTTGTTCGGTTAATCCCCACCACAAGGGGATTGGAGAGGATTGAAGGGGTTTGATGTGGATTTTGATTTGCTAGGGATTTAATCCCTGCCAATCTGCTCCAAACCCCTTGGAACCCTGTGGAACCGAACAAGGCCTTAGGAGTATAAGATAATGTCTGACAGGGTGACCTCATGGGCCCATCACAGCCTCAATCAACCACATGGCTTCTTTCCCAAGGAGCTTAGAGTTTTTAGTAGATGAGTGAGTGCTTTTGGTGGCGGGTTCCAGTTGGTTAATTAGATTATTTTTCATATCCTCCGATGATTGCTATGGTTATGTGTTTGCATCAACAAAAGCAAAAAAAAAGCCTGATCTGATTTTGGATGAGCATATCATTGTGTTACTGATTTTTTTCAAGAAGTAGAATATTTTTCTCTCATTGAAAATGGTAAAAGCCCATGATTCCAAAAAAGTTGTGGTAGATACACATAAAAAGTGTGATAAGATTGCCTGAGACTTGCCAATTTATGGCTCTCATTTTTATAAAATTAATCTTAGACAAGCTTAACAAAAAAAATAGGAGTATGTTGCAAAGTGTGATCCAAACAGCCCCATAGTCGCGGCGCCAGCTGAGCTTTTCGGCTCAGCCCGAAACTCACTCCAGCTCGGCCTGAGAAGGAAATAGGCCGAGCAGAGCAGCAAATTTGGGCCCGTTTTGCGACCGAGCCGAGTCGAGCCCGTTTCCGCTCGGTCCTAAAAAAAAAAAGAAGAAAATCTCTGTTCCCCAAATTCCCCGGACGCCGCTAAGGGTTTGTGCCGCGCCGCGTCGCCGCTCTCGCCACCGCCTGACGCCGTCGTCCTCCTCGCCGCGCCCTAAGCTGGACGGCTCGCTCCCGGCACCGACGGCGGACGCGCCCTTCCGTCGCCGCCGTTCGTGACGTTCGTCGCTCCCGTGGTTCCTCTCCAAGCGCGCCCCCGTCCCCAGCGTCCACCGCCCCGAGCACAAGCAGGTATGACCTCTCTGACGATTACGCGGGCACCCGGCGGCACGCACGCACTGGCAATTACTGACGCAGGCAAGCACACACGCCGGCGGCACTGGCACTTATTGGAGATGCTCTTATTGACGCACGGCAAGCATACACACTGCACCAGCGCGCATACACCAGCGCGAGGGATCGGCTAGAGATGCCGGGGGGTTTGATTAGTCGCTAAAGAAGTGCTAGCTAGTGCACTTATGAAAGCAAACAAAACAAGGTCGGATTCATTCGAAGAAGTAATAAGGAAACACATGTGGCAATCTCGTTCTGTAATATGATTCGAAGAAGGAAAGGATCAATTTCGGTTTGTATTAGAAAAAGGTGCTGTTTTAATATGCCCGCCTCTTGTGAAACCATAGTAAATCGAGAAGTCTGAATTACTAATTGTCCGCCAGATTGGATCCGGTTCGGAGCAGGCTATACTATAAGCGCTCAGCCTGATTTTCGACGATTGTCACACACCGAAGGAGGATCGTTTCAAGAATAATTGCTGGCGTTTTGTTTGTCGACGCAAGTTGTCTGCTTTGTTCCTTTTGAGATCGGATCGCCATGAAGTTCAATAGAGGTCGCCGCCGCAGCCGTGATGTAAGTCGTTTTTTTTGTTGCTTTATTTGTTCTTACAAATTATCGATCTATCACCGATGACTAATCCGTCCCCTTAACGCAGTCGGAGATAGCAGCTTGTTATGGAGAGGAAAGGCTAAGCGAGCTGCCAAGTGATGTTGTGGTCAAAGTCCTTGGGACGGTGAAAACACAGTGGAAGAGTAATGCGGAGGACAGGCTAAGCGAGCTGCCCAATGATTTGCTGCTCAACATCCTCGAGAGGGTGGGTACGCTTGATGCCATAAGAACCTGCATCCTTTCGAAGCGACTGCAGAAGCTGCCCACTATGCTCTCGCAGATCGTAATTGATCTCAGCCCTCGTGATTTGTTTGTAATGGATGGTGTTGTGGCTGACGTGACGGACAGGATCCTTAGTACGAGGTCTCCACAGATCACTGTTCACAAGCTGAAGCTCAAATTTTTCTTGGTTCCCTCTCGCTGTCTCTCCATCGGCAAATCTGTTGGCCTCGCCATGGTGACCCAGAAACTGGATGCATCTGAGTTTGAGATCATGACACAGAAGGATTTCAGCCATTGCACTGATGCCCATCGCCTGCTCTATGCTAAGAAATTCAATGATTTTGTTCGTGATTGTCCGGATGCATTTGCTGGTCTCACGCGGCTGCATCTACGGAATATGAGGTTTGGTAAATCAGATATATCCAACATCCTTAGCCATTGCAAGCGGTTGGAGTTCTTGTCTTTCTTCGAGTGTGACGAGGGGGTCCGTTCGGTGCTCCATGTAGAACACGCTCAACTAGTTGAGCTTGTTATCATCTTTGGGAAATTTGAAACAGTGGAGCTTGCCTGTCTACCAAAGCTCCAGCGGATGTCCTATAGGGATTGGCAGTATGATGATAATCCCTTGGTTCTTGGTTTTGTCCCTCAGCTTTCGAAGCTCAGTCTTGCTTGTCCATACTTATCAGGCAAGACACTCAACTTAAGCAAGCTGCTTGCTAATGCCCCCACCGTAAGCGATTTGTATCTGGAGTTTCGAAGTGAAAAGGTAACTCACTCTAATCATTTCTATCCCATTCTCATTAACTGTATGATGCACAATTTATGCACAACTTGCATGCATTATTACTTCTAATTTGTTTTATCTCTCACAGATTTGGATTCAACCAGAATGCCCCAAAGTGCTTGCTCCTGTGCTTGCCAAACTACGGTTTGTGAATCTGGATCATCTTCGCGAAGAATGTGATATCTCCTGGACAATGTTCCTTCTTGAAGCGGAACCATACCTAGAGGAGCTTTGCATCACAGTATGGGACCATAAGTGCCTGATCGAGTCACAAAAGAGCGTCTCCAAGAAAACGGATGTGAAGTGGGAACCATCTGATCCTCATTTTAAGAAGAAGAATCTGGCAAGGCTGACTATCTACGGCTTCCAGTCCGATGACAATTTCATCGGATACATTAGACGCGTCATTCAAGCTGCTGTGAACATCAGGGAGGTATCCCTGCACTCCAGGAAGGTGTGCCCATTGTGTTTCGAAAAGTTACCTCAGGTGGCGCTTCGTCCTTCGAGTTATCCACGGACAAGCGAGGAGCTTGATTTGTTGAGGGAGAAGATGACGGCCGCTTCGGCTACGGCTTCTCCTGTTATTCACTTCCGCTCATTAGGTTGAGTTGATGAAGATGAACCTCTATTTCAAAGACCCCAGTAGTAGCCACTACGTCGGCGCTATTGCATATTCTGCAGAAATGTATCTCATCTACCAATTTGTTGGAACAACTCATTTAGCTATTTTCGACAAATGAATTGGATAAAATAAGCACGTCTATGTTGTGGTCGTGCGGTAACGTGCTTATGTTGAATACAGTCAATATTCAGTTCGAATGATGATCTGTTATTTTTTTCAATCTTGTATTTATGAGAGCCACGGCACTCTCTGTTTTTCATGGACACTGAAATACTCCCTCTGTAAACAAAATATAAGAGTGTTTAGATTACTAAAATAGTGGTCTAAACGCTCTTCTATTTCAAACAAATATAAGAGTGTTTAGATCACTAAAATAGTGATCTAAACGCTCTTCTATTTCTTTACGGAGGAGTACAAACTTTGCTGACAACAGCTTTGCTGCAAGAAGAAAATGCACGTAAGAAACGGCAGTGTTCCTGTCCGTCCCCAGCGGCCAGCTCCAGCGCGACGCATTCGGGAGCAGCTCTGCAACTTTGCTGAAGATTTGGAACGATCGATCAGTTCATCAACGACCTCTGCACTTGGGTTTTGAACACAGGATTTATCTGACGTGATGTCGGGTTAGGGACTTTGCACGTTGGCTATTTGTGCCTGAAAGAAGTTCTTGTGTTTTTTTTTGAACTGGCACAAGAGAAAGTTGAGTGCTTGTGTATTTGGCCAGCTATAGCTACAGCTAGCATGATTCCAGTTGGTTAATTGGATTTTTCATATCCTCCGATGATTGCTATGGTTTTGTTGTTTGCATCAACAACAAAATGACTGACCTGATTTTGGATGAGACATTAGTGTGTTACTATTCATTCTTCAAGAAGTAGAATGTTTTTTTCTTACTTGTTGGAAATGGTAAAAGCTAAGGGGCCCCTTTGGAACGCATGATTCCAAAAACGTTGGAGTAGAAAATGTTTGACTGAAAAGTCATGGCATGTTCCTACAAGAATAAGGATTTGGATGCTATGCAGGAAAAACACAGAATTACAGGACATTTCCTTTTATTCAAAGAATTTCCATAGGCAGTTGCATGATTAGATTATTTAGGAATTTTTCCATGTAGATTTTTCATGAGAAATGCCTAACAGCTCCCGGGTGCCCCTACACCCTCATGAACAGTAAATTCATAAAAAAATGAAAACAAATCGAAAAAATCTGAAACTTTCAGGAATCAAAGATTATCAAAGGTTTGGTGTTCCTGCAAAGTTTCAGCAACAAATAACCTTCGTGGAGCCCTCACAAAAAAACAAAATCACTGCTCAAAAATATACATAAGCTTTGAACAATGATTTTGTTTTTTATTTGAGTGCTCTTCGAATGTTAGCTAAAACTTTGCAAGATCATCAAAAGTTTCATGATGTTCGATGTTCCAAAGTTTCAGATTTTTTTATTTTTCTTAAATTTATTTTGAATTTACTGTTTATAGAGGGTGTAGGGGCACCCGGGTGCTGAAAATCCTGTCTCATTTTTCATTGTTTGATTTGTAGGACTGAATCCAATAATAAGTTTTCTCAGCGTTTCTTTTCATGATGTTCATATAAAAATTTACATTAGCTCGAATCTCCAGACAAGAAATTTGTAGGATACAGTTCAAAAAAGAAAAGAAATTTGTAGGATTCTTCGCCTCTCTCCCATGGCAGCGGCAGCACCTGGAGGCAACGGAGGATGGGGCACAACATCCCTCGGCAATGGCGGTAGGGGAGGGGGCATTATACTTCTTAAACATACCTATAATTTTTATTTGTTCCATGTCATGACGAAATTAACATACTTTGTACAATTTTTGCTTGTTCCCAGTTGTTGTTTTCTACTTTTTTGGACTTTACGGGAAAATAAATTTTGTCGGACTCAAATAAATCTAGAAAAAAAATCAGCGGTAGTTATATTAGCACATCCAAAAAAATCCAGAAGTAAAATTTGTCAGACTCAATTGTTTTTTGTACCGAATATTTGTAAACCTGTAATAGTCCTACATTAGCACATCTACCCCATGAAAAATTCATGGGTCGCCATCCACCACCCTCTTCCAGCCGGCTACGAACTGAAACTGCACCAGGAACATTTGCCGCCATCACTTTGAATGTCACGTCATGTGCCGAAACGCACTCTATTGGCATTGCATTGAAATACGCCAAGCGGGTGAAAGGTTTCATCATCCTAAAGAGTCCTAGCCATCTGACCTCCTATATCTTCTTCTCCATGCATATTTAGTCTCCCAGGCCTATTTTTCATACTAGGCTTCAGCCGTGCCCTAGCATACCCGCCAAAGCCATAATGGCCACGTATTCGTTGCCCTCACCTCATTATCCGTTCTTCTCCTTTGGCGGATTGATTGTAGCTCCATCTTTCCTTGCACATTGACGATCTGCGACATCGACAGACTCATGCTTCTCCTGATTGCCGCCATGACCAACCCCCTTGTGATCTTGCTCCGTCATGATGAACCATTGGTTCCAAACAGACTCGCCGTGTGAAAACCTATAGGACTCTCGGTCACCAAGGAGAACCATATGACATGATTTTGTGCACTCTCACGGGGATCCACCGGAGGGCAGAGTAAACCCTAGAAAACCTTAGGGAAACCATTTAGGCATTCGCTACATGTAAAAAACAACTAACTTTTTTGGGTGCAAACAAGGCTTTGTTCAACGTTCAAAAGCGTAGCGATACATGCAATCACATGGGGAGTCCCAAGTCATAGATGGTGCCCTATATCAAGGGAAGAAGAAGCTTTTGCCAACGAATGAGCCTCAACATTTGTTTCACGATACTCATGCCCGAAGGAAACACTTCGGAACATTGTCCGCCGAAAATTGATCTCTTTAAGAATAGCAGCATACACACATGTGGCTTTGCTGGTGATATTCCTGATTACCTCCAAGCAGTCGGATGCAATGATCAATCTTGTAATAAGAGCTTATCCTAGCACCAACACCCCATTGCATCCATGGGCCTCCAAGCTAGCTGGATCAACAAGACCATCAAAAACCGTTGCTGAAGCTCCAACAAACTTGCCACTAGCATCCCGACATACAACTGTTATTGCCCCTTTGCCGCTGTGCCTACACCGCCCAACATCAACACTCAACTTCATGTCACCAATAGCAAGGGAAGCCACTTTACCTTCGATGCACGAGCTCTTGCCGAGACATAATTTGGAGACCTGTTACACATCGAGGCTATCTCCAAGTTTTCCCAGTATCTATTGATGAAACCCATCGTAGAATGAGAACTTTGAAATTTGTCATTTGAATTGCCTGCTTTTGAGCCCACAAGACGGCCATAGGGTAATAAACACTCGCACAAGCTCCTGCTGGTTCATGGGTTCAAACAAACAGAATAAACATAGCCGGGCATCGTCCGAACGATTAGAGATCATATGTTCCATGTTTCTTCATTTCCCAACGCCCGTAAACATTAGGCTATCCGACATTCAGTCAAGGCATGGCGCCAAGTGTCCTCAGCCGCATCTTTACTCCTATAAAAGACTCAGTTGATGATGATGGTGATGAACTTTTTGCAAATTCGATTAGTTTTGTTTCAAATTTGATGAACTATTTTTACAAATTCGTGAACTTTCTCAAAGTCCGTGATCATTTTTGAATTCACATTTTTCTTATTTTTTGCGTTTTTCAGCGTTGTTTTCCCCGTATTTTTAAGAAGTTAACGGTTAACCAGACAACTGGTCAACCACGACTAGTCAAATAGTGCTAGAGCGACCAGGGGTGGGAACAGGTGAACGCTTACCTTACCTGGGCCGGCGCATGAGCAGGGGCGCGTGGGCACCCGTTCATCCAAGTGGCGCTTAAGGTGTCACTTGGGAGCTCCCCGATAAAATGCCGCTGCTTTGCACATGCGAGCGAGCGAGTGACAGCCATATGGGCCGGCTCAATAGCTAGGGTACGTGCAAGAGATCCCAATTCTTGAAGGTTCTGGCTTTGGGAACCTTCCTGAAGGTTCTGGTTCATTTTTTTTAACTTCTTTGTTTTTTTCCTGTTGTTTTCTTGATGGGCCTTTTCCCCAAGTTTTCTCTTTTTACTTTTTTTTCTTTTATAAAACATGCAAAAAATATCATGTATGTTTCAAAAAAAATTGTTCAAAATTTAAAAAGATGTTTGTTTTTTCAAAAGCTTCAAAGTTTTGTTCACATTCTTAAAAAAGTTAATTTTTTGGAATTTCAAAGACTGTTTTCTTTTTTTTTAAAAAAGAACTTCCAGAAACTGTTCAAAAATTTCAAAAAATGTGCTCAATTCAATTACTTTTTTCATATTTTTTAAGAAAGTTCATGCTTTATATCTTTTCACATTTCAAAAAATGTTCTCAATTTCAAAAGCTGTTTATGTTTGAAAAAATTGTTCAAGTTTTAAAAAATTATACGCTGCCTCGCCGGCGATCTCGACTTCTTTTTTGCATCGTGGTCCCGAGCCAGCCTCATGGCCATCATTGCCTCCCTCCTGCCGGCGCATGTGGCGGACGTGGCGAGGCAGCTCGAGGCGCTCATCGGAGCTAGCAGGAGCGACACCATAGTCACCGTGAGGGCGCACCTTGGGCACCTCCTGAGCCTTGGGGACCACACGCTCGGCTACAATCCCCGCAGCACTAGCGCCAACAACCTCATCATGGATGAATGGTCGGAGCAATTACTTGCCCGACGAGATGCTCGCTCATCAAGAACATGGTGCCACAGGGAACAAGTGAAATGACAAGTCGACAACCTATAGACAAACCGGCTGTAATCCTTCCCAAAACCACTCGAGAGGCTTATTGATCTGGTATTACAGAGTTTGGGGGGTGATTTAACCGGTTTTAGACTTTGGGGGGAATTTGATCCATCTATATGGATTTGAGGGGGAAAAGTGTACTTTTCTTGGACGCGGAGTATTTGAATCCCAGCTCACATGCTCCTTGATGAACAATAAAATCCAAAAAATTAGTAAAAAAAATCTGATTTTTTATAAACATTGATGAAAGTTTTAGCTTGCTGCAAATTTTTGTGATGACATGGCATTCATGTAGGTCTGGAAAAAACCGATACTCTGAGAAAACTATTGTTGGAAGCATTTTGGAGCATAAATTTTGATCTTTTTTGTCCAGACCTCCACCAATGTTATTTCATCAGGAAAATTTGTAGGAAGCTAAAACTTTCAGCAATGTTTATCACAAAAAAATCAGAAGACTTTCGACTTTCCTGCCTATACGATGGACCGGAGAAAGAAATCTTGGCCCAGTAAGGGCATCTCCAGCCGCGCCCCCAACAGGGCCCCCCAGGCCACTTTTTCGGCGCCGGCGCAGAAAAACGGCCCAGTCGCGCCCCCAGGATGCCGAAAATCGCCGGTTCGGACCTTTTTTCCGCCCGGCGGTCACAGGCCGAACCCAGCGCGCTGGGGAGCAGTTGGGGGCTCCGGCGCTAGGAAAAAGCACGCCTGGCCCACACCGACAGGGGAAAAGTCAAGATTTTCTTCCCCCGGCTCGCCTCGCACCCCCTGCGCCCTCGGCCACCACTAGCTATATCCTGGCGACGGCCGCCGCCCTACTCCGCTAGATAGCCATTCCCCGCCGGAAAATAGCAGCACTTCGCCGCGGCAGCCCCTCCCACAGCAGCTGGGCGTTTCCGGCCGCGGAGGCGCGGTTTAACGGCGGGTACACGCCCACCGAGCGCAAGGTGTTCAGCGTTTTGCCTGCCTCGGCGATGGACTCGGATGAGGAGGAAGAGCTCGCCGCGCTGCTGGAGGAGGAAGCCGCGACCGACGTCCAGGAAGAAGAGCATCTCATGGTGCTCGCCGCCCTCGCCCAGCTGCTGGCGAGCAATGAAAAGCCGCTGTGAGGTGGCTCGGCGCCGGGGCGGATAAAATCAAAGAACCGGCATCGTCTCCAAGGCTACTGCATGCTCTACTCCGACTACTTCGCCGATGCTCCACTTCATGGCGAGAGAACATTTCGGCGCCGTTATCGGATGAGCCGAAAGCTCTTCCTCAGGATTGTGAATTCCATCCGGGAGTTCGACAACTACTTCAAGTGCAAGATGGATTGCACTGGCGCTCTTGGATTCACCTCCATCCAGAAGTGCACGACAGCGATGAGGATGCTTGCATATGGAGCTCCCAGTGATTCACTCGACGACTATGGGCGCATGGCCGAGTCCACCAGCATAGAGTGTTTCTACAAGTTCTGTCGGGCAGTGGTGGCAGTATTTGGGCCACAATACTTGAGAACACCCAATGCGGAAGACACTGCTCGGATCCTAGCCCAAAATGCAGCAAGAGGATTTCCTGGGATGCTTGGAAGCATCGACTGCATGCATTGGAAATGGAAGAATTGCCCATTTGGTTGGCAGGGGATGTACAAAGGCGCCAAAGGCGGTTGCAGTGTGGTGCTTGAGGCGGTAGCCACACAGGACCTCTGAATTTGGCACTTCTTCTTTGGTATTGCCAGGAACTCACAATGACATCAACGTGCTGCAGTGCTCTCCTGTTTTTGCCAAGCTTGTTGAGGGCCATTCTCCTCCGGTGAACTTCGAGATCAATGGGCACCAATACAACAAGGGGTACTATCTAGCTGACGGCATCTATCCGAGATGGTCGACATTTGTGAAGACGATCTCAAACCCTGTGGCAGGAGGCAAGAACGTCTGGTTTGCGAAGCTTCAAGAGGCTTGCAGGAAGGATGTCGAGCGGGCATTTGGTGTGCTCCAATCTCGATTTGCTGTTGTTTGGTACCCCGCTCAGACTCCAAAGATCAAATGTGGGAGATTATGACTTGCTGTGTCATCTTGCACAACATGATCATCGAGAGCGAGCAAGAAGACCCAGTGTTTGACACTGAACCATACTACAGGCAGGGTCCTCTAGCCGAAGTTGATCACCAGCTACCGACAACTTGGACTGCCTATCTCAGCATGCGTCAGGAGATCCGAGACCCACAGGTGCATCATCAACTGCAGAAAGATCTGATTGAGCACCTATGGAGGCTCAAGGAAGACGCCGTGTGATAAAATACGAGTTTTTATTTGTTGAACTATATAATTTATATTGAACTATTTATTGTTGTACTATTTTATTGAAGTATTTGATTTTTCTGTGATGAAATATGTGATAAGAAATAATTGTGTTGATAATTGAATGCCGAGACACGGCGAAATCACGCCGAATATGGGCCTATTCTCGCCCATATGGGCCCTTTATTTGCCGAAATTGGGCTGCAAAGTGGGCCAATTTCGGCGCCTGGGGACGAGCTGGGGGCGACGACTGGGCGCAAAACCGTCCCCAGCGCCGATTGTATCGCCGGCTCGCCCCCAAGGGGCGATTTTTATGCGTCCTGGGGGGCCAACGGCTGGAGATGCCCTAACATTTTGACCCAAAACAACCCACGCCCCTGCCCCACGCCCAGCCGGCGGCCGCCCCGTCCCCGCCTCTGCTTGCCTCGCCGCCCTTGCCCGTCGCCGGCCGCCCATCCTACCAGGAGGCTCCTCCGCACCTACCTCTCCGTCGCGCCCGCGGCCTGCCCGGCGCTCGGAGCCAGCCGCGCCACCGCCCGTGGCCGCAGCCTGATTTGAGGTACCATTTTCCAGTTCCCCAACCTCTGATTAGTGTGTTTGTAAGACCATATTAATCTATTTCTATGTGGTAATTTGCAATTAGTTACAATCTTTACATGTCATATTTGTTGTCAATTCTTTTGAGGCGGACCATCCTGTTGTCAATTGCTAGCTCTGCCCCTGCCAAGCGGTGGTCTCCCTGGCAGTCACTAGAATTCGCCGGAGGCCAGCAAGTCCCGAGACATCGCAAAACCTCTCCGGTGATGGCGAACATGGTGGTTAGTTCCTCCTCCTGATCCTCTTTCCTTACCTAGGTCCTCTTACAACATCACCCGCCAAAGAAAACTACATGGTGGTGAATAATAGTAAGTAGGAACCATAAGCAGAAGTTCAGAACTCGTGGTATTTCTTTTAGTTTTGGTGGGAATATATAATCAATATTGCATTTTTATGTGGGAAATATACGAATTATATAATATCGAAACTGCTATACGAATTGTTATACTTACCAATTAGTGTATGGTTGTTGGTGTTGTCAGCCTTTGAGCTCTAGCTGGATCATCCTCTCTATAAGCGGCCTTATGTACCTGGAAATGGCAGATTTGTCCGTATCTGTGCTTCGTAGGCAACTATGATGATGATGCTAATAAGAAATCAACTCTTATTTGTTTCCTTATCAAATGTAGGAGGACAGTCAAGATGATCGGCTCAGCAAGTTGCCTGATGACGTTCTGCTCAACATTGTCGAGCGACTTGGTATCGTTGACGTCGCACGAACCACCGTCCTCTCCAGACGTTGGAAGCAGATCCCTGCTATACTGTCCAAAGTTGTTATATTGGCTGGTTCTTTTGAGCCGAAGCACGAAGACTGGAGCAAGTTAACCCCAGATGATATAGTTCGGGCCAACACCACCGTGCTGGAAGCAACCAGGAGCATACTGGAAAGGAGAGCTGGAAGTCTGTACCCCATTCACCTGTTGCGCATGCAATTCTACTTGGGAGATGAGTCCATTTTAATTGGCCAGACTGTTGCCAACGCCATAGCAACACAAAAGGTTGATTCAGCTGAGTTTACAATCTTGACGAAGGTGCGTAAAAAGTGTACCAAGAATGAGCTGCTCACATATGGAAAGCAGTTCATGTCATTCTTTGGTTCGTGTCCAAATGCATTTGGTGGTCTTGCACGCCTCACGCTAGAGAATTTGAGGTTAGGACAATCAGACTTCCCCAAAATTTCAGTATACGAATGTGACATGGGTATTCAGTCTTTGCTGGAAGTGGAACACCCGCAACTCAGTGAACTAGTGATTGTCTGTGGCCGTCTTGAGAGGGTTGATCTGAAGTGGGCACCAAAGCTCACGAAGCTGAAATTTAATGTGTTTAGATCTCGGGACGACCCCTTCTGTCTTGGCTATGTCCCACTGCTCCAGACTGTGTCCATCATTAATGTTGCTTTCACTTGGCACAAGATGCTCAAGTTAAGTGAGTTGCTTGGTAACTCTGCCATAAGCAAGCTGTCTTTGGACTTCAAAAGTGAAAAGGTTAGTGAAGGTCCTCAATGTTGTCAGCGACGTGTATATGTTTTGCTGGCCATGTCGTGGGGAGGTTGTAATCATTATTTTTTGGTTAACATGATCCTACATTACTACATCTTTTGCAGATTTGGGTCAAACCGGAAGGTCGTAGACAATTGTTACCGGTGTTCCACAAACTCAGGATTGTGAATTGGATTAACATTGCTGAAGAGTGTGATCTGACTTGGACAATGTTCTTACTCCATGGCGCACCCAACCTTAAGGAACTACACATCTTGGTGAACTCTTGTACCGATTATTCAGTTCTCATTTTCGATGTTCAAACTTTGTGTGACCAGTTAGGAAAAATAATTACCTGACCGAATGCAGGTGCGGAATCATCAATGTGAAATGGTAACAGGGAAGCGGAGGGAGTTGCCTGTGGTTTGCAAGGAGAAGGACAAGGGACTAGAGTGGGAACCATCTGCATCTGATTTCAAGCACCACAACCTGACAGAGCTCAGTATCTATGGGAGGTTTCATGCAGCAGACAAACTCGTGCGATTTGCCAGAGATGTCGTGGAAGCAGCTGTGAATCTGGAGAACATAAGACTATACAAGAGTCCTGTGTGTGTGAGGTGCAAGCACATGCTTCAGGAATGGACATTCAAGGAGACGTCGTCGCTTAGCTATAAATTCAACAAGGTGATACCCTCGCACGTCCGTATTCACTTCCCGAGTTTGGGGCAAGTCTTCTCAAAATAATGCTCTTGCACTTCAAGCTGCAGTTTAGAGAACCTGTTGTATGATTCATGGATTAATTATCACTAGTGAACCTTTTCAATTATGTGTATTTTGAGATGGTAGTGAGTTGAGGAGGATAAGGTGTACTCTTAACATTATTATTTTCAAGTATTTTAACAAATGGATATCGTGGATATTTCTTATTCATGATAAATGCTCGAACTTGGTTTTCATTGTGAAATGAATTGTACTAAGCGGGACACGGCCTCCGCTGTGTTAGTCTTGGCTGCTAAACCAATCAAGCTGTATTTTCTTGTGAAGCAGGCTCCTGAAGAATGCAAACATTGCTTTCCAGTGTAAGTGCTTCAGTTTCAGTGGCTTTTATTTCTTTTTCCGAGGGAATTCAGTTTCAGTGGCTTCAGTTTCTTTTACTTCTACTGTTGACTAATGTCGTTTTCAAAGCAAAAGTACGAGAGGTAGAAGATGAGGTTTTGGGATGCACAAACTTCCGCGGCTTTTCTGCTCTTTATTCTCTTCTATTTATGCAGATTACAGAAACTTCATTGACTATGCGCCATCCTCATCCACTCCATTAAGCCTGGGAGCTAAACCTTCTAACTAACAAATCTGCCAACTGACGAAACTGAAGAAAACGACACCTGAAACTGAACCTACAGAACTGAAGTTTCTGAAGCCGCAAAGTTTATTTCCAACATTGATCAGTGGCTTCTTTTGTTTCGACAGGTTCACAGGCTTAAACTGCTTGTTGAATGATACGAATAACTTCAGAATGATAGGAGCACCCCAGCACAAGGCGATCCTGACGTGTAAACATAACTTCGCATTTTTCGTGCTTGTTTTTATCCAGCACCACAAGATGACCATTTTTAAAATGTAAGATGAACATGTTCTAAATACACCATCAACAATTTTGATGCATGGTACTTTTCTAATACACGATGAACATTTTTAAAACACATGATGGACATTTGGAATACACGAGGACATTTGTAAGACACGATGAGCATATACGATGAAATTTTTTTAAAGCTTGATGAACATTTTTGAAGTACAGATGAAAAATTTGAAGACACGGCGAAGTATTTTTTAAGACACAACGAACATTTTTCAAATACACGATGTGTCGCCTTCCCGCGGCGGCCCGGGAGCCAAAAGGCAGCGCCGGCCAGCAGACCCCACCCCGCTCCCCTCCCCATCGCTGCCGCCCTCGGGCGTCGCCGGGCAAAGCCCGTGCAATGCTGGCGACGACGGGGCCGTTTACCCTCGCCCGGGCTTTGCGGCGCGGGGGCTGCTGGTCTCGGCTGAGGCTCTCTGCTGGCGCGGTGGCGTGGGTCACTGGAGCGGTGAGGTGGTGGGGATGCGTGCGCTAGCGAGGCCGCGGGGACGGCGCTGCGGTGTGCGCAGGCAAGGGCAACTGGCGGCGGTCTGGTTCGGCGCCAACCATGGTGATTCTGGTCGGGGACGCAAGAAGATGCGCGGGCGCTGCAGATCCGGCGAAATGTTGTGCGGATCTGGCGTCTGCCCGGGGTGTCAGCGAGGGTGCCGTGCGTGTGTGGCTCCGGGGCGCAGTCGTCCTCCGGCGCGGATCTGGTGTCCTAGGCCGTGGTTTGGCGGGCGTGGAGGTGATGGCGCCGGGCTGCTGAGATGTGCGGAGGTGCGTCTGGTGTGGGGCCGGTGCAGGCGCGGGCGTTCGGCTGCTGCAAGAAGGCTGCCGCGGATCTGGGCAAGACAGCGCATGGTGGGCTTCTCTGGCCGATCTGCTGCTCTGGTGTCCGGCGGCCGGGGGAGATGGCGCGGATCTGGGCGTGGCGGCGCATGGTGACGGCGACCGGTTCATGAGCGCGAGCGGTGCTGGAGCAGAGAGGCTCCGGCCACGGTTGGATGCGGGGTGCAGGGCCCGATCTGGTCTCTGCAGGCCCGTTGTCGGGGAGGCTTGGTGGTGGCCCGCTCGCTGTGTGTGGGGTGTGCGGTCCAGTGGAGGCACGGGTCGACCTCGACCTACTGCGTGGGAGTGGCTGCCTCGGATGAAAGTCTGGCCGATGCTGGCCGGCCGGCGGCAATGGCGCCTGTGGGCGTCGCAATCCTCCTTGGAGGTGTCGTCGGGACTTGCAGCCAGATATTCCGGATCAAGTACTTCGGGTGAAAACCCAGATCCTGCTGTAGGGTCAGGCGGTGGCATCGTCTTCAACGTTGTTCCCCTCTTTAGGGCACCGTCTTGAAGATTTTGATCCCTTTGGTGCTTCCTGCGACTGGATGTGCACGGTGGCTTCTGTAGCAAGGATGATGGTGGTGAGCAACGTCGGAGGCGTGGCCTTGGTTGTGGTAGTCGGCTCTTCTTCTC
>NC_041390.1:620113974-620134296 GCF_002162155.2 Triticum dicoccoides | reverse complement strand
GGTATACGATGACGCGTGATAGGTGGTTCATTCGGTGATCCTCCGTGACTCCACCCCTGGCTAGTTTTCTTAGTAGTTCACCGTCAGAGTCGGAACTGCACTGCCTAGTATGGATCGTATGGAGTATTATGCTGCAACTTCTGGGGCTGTTGTTCTCCTTTTTCTTTGATCTTCGAATCCTCTGGTCCTAAGACCTTCACCACCTTATTGTTTTCCATTGCTTCCTGTTATTATCAATGAACGCCAGCGATGCTGGATCTTAAAAAGAAATTCAAGTACACATCGAACCTGTTTTTAAATACAATGAACATTTTTAAAATATATGATGTTTTCTTAAAGCACAATGGTCATTTCTATAATAAACGCTGAAAAAATATACTATGACCTATTTTGATCCGTGGTATTTTTTTAATATGCGATGAGCTTATTTGGAAAACAAGATGAACATTGTCAAAACACTTGATGAATATTTTTAATACACGATGGACATTTTTAAGACTCAATGAGCATTTAAAAAACACGACGAATTGTTTTAATACACTATGAAGATTTTCTAGGACACAATCAATATGTTTTATGCTGCAAAAAATATATTATTTTAATACACGATAAATATTTTATCCACAATGGCCAGAAACAATTTTTTAGCAACAAATCGGCCGGAAGTGGTGTGTTAATTTGTAGTGCGCAAATGCAAACTACCCACTACTCCCTCCGTTCGGAATTACTTGTTATAAAAATGAATGTATCTAATGAATGTATCTATAACTAAAATACATTTAGATACATTCATTTTTTGAATAACTACTTACGAACTGAGGGAGTACAAATTAACCAAAATCAACCGGCTCACTCATCGACACCAAGGTAGAACTTCTCAGCAGACTTGCGACGCGCTTTGGCAAGGGCATGCTCGTCCTTTGCAGCGGTGCCTTCTTCTCTAACCACCACCGCGGCTCTGTGGCGACGAGCTCGCATCCGCCTCCCGGCACCTCTAGATGTGTAGGAAAAGACTGGCATGGAGCTCATGGAAGCCGTCCTAAGGGCTCCGCCCGCCGTGTTCGCGGGCTTGCTTCGAGCGCCATGGCGCGAAGGCGGGGCCGACTGCAGCTGCCGGCCTCCGCGCCATGACGCGCGAGCTTGCGCGGCGGCGACCCGCCACGTCCGCGAGCAGCGCCGGCCATGGTGGAGAGGAAAAGAAAGAGGAGAAACGACCAAGTTGGGGAGCGCTAGCAACGGCGGGGCGGAGGAGGGATTGCAGCCGACGGGATAGGGATTGCGTGGTTCAGTCGGGTTTTACCAGAGTGCAATTAGGGTCCCCGTAAATTTATGTGTTTTTGTACGAGAAGGTCTTCATGGCTAGCTTCTTAGTCACTCTAAAATGAAGCTGTGATGAGTTTTTTGAAATTTTCATGTTCATTTTTCCAAAACACTTCTCTTCACTTCATACAAGAGAGTTTGAGATACTCAAGATATCACACAATACACATGAATTTATCGTTTAAATGTATGTGAACCTTGTTTATCAACCTAAATCGTTAGTATATGACATAAGAAGACTATATGCGCATGTTTTTTATTTTTCTGATTTTTATTTAATTTATTATGCTCATTTGAAATCTGGTCAAACATAGTTTTGACTGTTCCAAACCCCTTCCAAACCCTGCTAACCTTAGCGCTGAATAAGGACTGTTCATCTAACCCTAGCGGCGATCAAGGCCGTCGATCTAACCCTTCTAGAAGGAATCTGCGGGGAGGAGGGGCGATCCGCGAGATGCAATCTGATTGGCTGGGAGATTGTTTTTTTAAACAAATACCGGGCGCGCTGGATGGACCGTTGGACCGTCTCGTTGTCTGGGCCTGAGTGTTGGAAATATGCCCTATAGGCAATAACAAATTAGTTATTATTATATTTCCTTATTCATGATAATCGTTTATTATCCATGCTATAATTGTATTGATAGGAAACTCAGATACATGTGTGGATACATAGACAACACCATGTTCCTAGTAAGCCTCTAGTTGACTAGCTCGTTGATCAATAGATGGTTACGGTTTCCTGACCATGGACATTGAATGTCGTTGATAACGGGATCACATCATTAGGAGAATGATGTGATAGACAAGACCCAATCCTAAACCTAACACAAAGATCGTGTAGTTCATATGCCAAAGCTTTTCTAATGTCAAGTATCATTTTCTTAGACCATGAGATTGTGCAACTCACGGACACCGTAGGAATGCTTTGGGTGTACCAAACGTCACAACGTAACTGGGTGGCTATAAAGGTGCACTACGGGTATCTCCAAAAGTGTCTGTTGGGTTGGCACGAATCGAGACTGGGATTTGTCACTCCGTGTGACGGAGAGGTATCTCTGGGCCCACTCGGTAGGACATCATCATAATGTGCACAATGTGACCAAGGAGTTAATCATGGGATGATGTGTTACGGAACGAGTAAAGAGACTTGCCGGTAACGAGATTGAACAAGGTATCGGGATACCGACGATTGAATCTCGGGCAAGTACAATACCGCTGGACAAAGAGAATTGTATACGGGATTGACTGAATCCTCGACATCGTGGTTCATCCGATGAGATCATCGTGGAACATGTGTGAGCCAACATGGGTATCCAGATGCCGCTGTTGGTTATTGACCGGAGAGACATCTCGGTCATGTCTGCGTGTCTCCCGAACCCGTAGGGTCTACACACTTAAGGTTCGGTGACGCTAGGGTTGTAGAGATATTAGTATGCGGTAACCCGAAGGTTGTTCGGAGTCCTGGATGAGATCCCGACGTCACTAGGAGTTCTGGAATGATTTGGAGGTAAAGATTTATATATAGGAAGTCCAGTTTCGGCCACCGGGAAGGTTTCGGGGGTAATCGGTATTGTACCGGGACCACCGGAAGGGTCCCGGTGGTCCACCGGGTGGGGCCACCTATCCTGGAGGGCCCCATGGGCTGAAGTGACGTGGGAACCAGCCCCTAGTGGGCTGGTGCGCCCCCCTTGGGCCTCCCCCTGCGCCTAGGGTTGGAAACCCTAGGGGTGGGGGGCGCCTCACTTGGCTTGGGGGGCAAGTTTCCCCCCTTGGCCGCCGCCCCCTTAGAGATTGGATCTCCTAGGGCCGGCGCCCCCCTAGGGGCCCTATATATAGTGGGGGGGAGGGAGGGCAGCCGCACCCTAGCCCCTGGCGCCTCCCTCTCCCTCCCGTGACACCTCTCCCTCTCGCTGAGCTTGGCGAAGCCCTGCCGAGATCCCGCTACTTCCACCACCACGCCGTCGTGCTGCCAGATCTCCATCAACTTCTCCTCCCCCTTGCTGGATCAAGAAGGAGGAGACGTCTCTCCCAACCGTACGTGTGTTGAACGCGGAGGTGCCGTCCGTTCGGCGCCAGGATCATCGGTGATTTGGATCACAACGAGTACGACTCCATCAACCCCGTTCACTTGAATGCTTCCGCTTAGCGATCTACAACGGTATCTAGATGCACTCTCCTTACCCTCGTTGCTAGATTACTCCATAGATTGATCTTGGTGATGCGTAGAAAATTTTAAGTTCTGCTACGATTCCCAACACTGAGACTGCAGTAAATATCCCGTCTCAGCCTTTCCAGGCCTTGCATGCATGGGAGGCGGCGACGTGGGTTTGCATGCGCGGGAGGCGGCGACGTGCATGCATGCGAGCGAGGCGCGCTAGGCGAGCTAGGCTAGCCAGGCGAGCTAGGTGGTTCAGGGCAGTGAGTCAGATGCACCGCCCGGTCAAAGAGCTATGCAGTGATTCAGATGCACGCACGCGCCCCATGCATCGTTTTCGTGCAAAAATTTAAGAGTGCAAAACGTAACGGATACACACACGCGTCCGGATACACAAACGCGTCCGGATTTACATACACACTGTTCTCATCCTTTCTCTCTTCCTCTCCCACCCACATGCCTATAAATGAGGTGCATCTCTTCCTCTCCCACCCACAAGCCAGATCCGATCCATTCTCTCCAACTTCAAACACCCAAGCGACCGAGTCCTTCCCAAGCGAGACCAAGTGAAGATGCAGTTCAATGGGCCGACCTTCAACCGTCCGTCTGTCGTGCCGGAGCTGCGCTACCCACCGGGCTTGCTCGTGGAGAGGGAGCTCCGTGTGTGGGCTATTTCAAGGTGGAGGGGTTCCGTCGATCTCACCCGCACCTTCCTCAGAGCCGGCTATGCCCACCTCCCACGGGGCTCGCCGAGGATGTTCACCCTCAACGAGGTTCGTGACCGCGGCGACATCCTCCTACTGCTCAAGGTCACCTTCACCAACCTGTTTGACGCGCGCGAGCTCCTCGGCCAAGTCTTTTGGTGCATCTGCGAGGCCATCTTCTTCACCGTCTACAACATCTACACCAACTACGAGAGCATCTTCCCCACTCCAGGCCAGATGCACTCCCTTTCCTATGACGAGGAGCAGGAGGTGTGAAGATGAAGACGGTGTTGAAGGGGCGCGCGCGGCCAAGGTGGAAGAAGGAGGTCAAGATGAAGATGTTCAAGCCCGGAGTCAAGATCGTCATGTTTGGTTTTTTATTTTGCTGCTTTTCTATGTTGTGTCGTGTCGTGTCGTGTCATGTTTCGTCATGTGTCCGTGAACTTATTATTGTAATGGCACGGTGTGTTGAATCTTATCTAAGTTATTAGGGTTTATTATGTGTGTTAACAAATGTCCGTGCCCAAACATATCATTTCTTCCCTAAACCAAGTCATGAAGTTCGAGAACTTGTGGTTTTCATTAATGGAAATAGGAGGGGGTGAGAAGCCCTCTGTTTCATTCAAAAAAATAAAGTCATGAACTAACATGCAAATTTATTCCCTTTAAATCCTAAACCAAGTGCCACTCTAACCCTAAACCAAGTGCCACTCTAACCAAAATCATGTGGCAGTGTAAACATACGTTTTCAACCTTTCAACCCTTCAAAAAATCAGTGCAAAACAAAGAAAAACCACTCTCACGCGTGTGCAAACATTCACGGTCTCACTATTTTTTTTGACAAATTTCACAGTCTCACTATGTATACCTTCCTTCCCTACCCATGTCAAAGTCTTGCCATCTGTCCTAGCGGTTACCAGCACAGCCATAAACACCACAAACCCACACGGTCCTGGGTTCGAGTCCCCATCTACACCAATTTTTTGTGCATTTTACACCCTTCATTATTTTAGACAAATTATTTTTTCTAAATGTAATGCCCTTAAAAAATGTTCATTTATTTTGGCACCAGGTATAAAGCTGAGGCACATTTTCCATGACATTTTGGTCTTTAATTTAAATCATGGTGTATTTGAATTGGATTAAATAAATTGCTATTAAATATTTAACAGCTCCAAAAAATTTCTAACCTTAATTGTTTGGCTCTGGAATAATTCAATTAGCTTCCACAAAAAGCATGTGTTTTTGTACGGGAAGGTCTTCATGGCTAGCTTCTTAGTCACTCTAAAATGATGTTGTGGTGAGTTTTTTTAAATTGTCATGTTCATTTCCCCAAAACACTTCTCTTCACTTCATGCAAGAGAGTTTGAGATACTCAAGATATCACACAATACACATGAACTTATCATTTAAATGTATGTAAATCTTGTTTATCAACTTAAATCGTTAGTATATGATATAAGAAGACTATGTGCGCAGGTTTTTTATTTTTCTGATTTTTATTTAATTTATTATATGCTCATTTGAAATCTGGTCAAACATAGCTTTGACTGCTCCAAACCCCTCCCAAATCCCGCTAACCCTAGCGCTGAACAAGGACCATTCATCTAACCCTAGTGGCGATCAAGGGCCGTCGATCTAACCCTTCTAGAAGGAATCTGCGAGGAGGAGGGGGGGCGATCCACGAGACGCAATCTGATTGGCTGGGAGATTGTTTTTTTAAACAAATACCGGGCGCGCTGGATGGACCGTTGGGCCGTCTCGTTGTCTGGGCCTGAGACCGTAGTAAATAGCCCGTCTCGGCCTTTCTAGGCCTTGCATGCATGGGATGCGGCGACGTGGGTTTGCATGCGCGGGAGGCGGCGACGTGCATGCATGCGAGCGAGGCGCGCTAGGCAAGCTAGGCTGGCGAGGCGAGCTAGGTGGTTCAGGGCAGTGAGTCAGATGCACCGCCCGGTCAAAGAGCTATGCAGTGATTCAGATGCACGCACGCGCCCCATGCATCGTTTTCGTGTAAAAATTTAAGAGTGCAAAACGTAACGGATACACACACGCTCGGATTTACACACACACACACACACCGTTCTCATCCTTTCTCTCTTCCTCTCCCACCCACATGCCTATAAATGGGGTGCCTCTCTTGCTCTCCCACCCACAAGCCAGATCCGATCCATTCTGTCCAACTTCAAACACCCAAGCGACCGAGCCCTCCCCAAGCGAGACCAAGTGAAGATGCAGTTCAACGGGCCGACCTTCAACCGTCCGCCTGTCATGCCGGAGCTGCGCTACCCACCGGGCTTGCTCGTGGAGAGGGAGCTCCGTGTGTGGGCTATTTCAAGGTGGAGGGGTTCCGTCGATCTCACCCGCGCCTTCCTCAGAGCCGGCTATGCCCACCTCCCACGGGGCTCGCCAAGGATGTTCACCCTCAACGAGGTTCGTGACCGCGGCGACATCCTCCTACTGCTCACGGTCACCTTCACCAACCTGTTTGACGCGTGCAAGCTCCTCGGCCAAGTCTTTTGGTGCAGCTGCGAGGCCATCTTCTTCACCGTCTACAACATCTACACCAACTACGAGAGCATCTTCCCCACTCCAGGACAGATGCACTCCCTTTCCTACGACGAGGAGGAGGAGGTGTGAAGATGAAGACGGTGTTGAAGGGGCGCGCGCGGCCAAGGTGGAAGAAGGAGGTCAAGATGAAGATGTTCAAGCCCGGAGTCAAGATCGTCATGTTCCGTTTTTTATTTTGCTGCTTTTCTATGTCGTGTCATGTCGTGTCGTGTCGTGTCATGTTTCGTCATGTGTCCGTGAACTTATTATTGTAATGGCACGGTGTGTTGAATCTTATCTAAGTTATTAGGGTTTATTATGTGTGTTAAAAAATGTCCGTGCCCAAACATATCATTTCTTCCCTAAACCAAGTCATGAAGTTCGAGAACTTGTGGTTTTCATTAATGAAAATCGGAGAGGGTGAGAAGCCCTCTGTTTCATTCAAAAAAATAAAGTCATGAACTAACATGCAAATTTATTCCCTTTAAATCCTAAACCAAGTGCCACTCTAACCCTAAACCAAGTGTCAATCTAACCAAAATCATGTGGCAGTGTAAAAATACGTTTTCAACCTTCCAACTCTCCAAAATTTCAGTGCAAAATAAAGAAAAACCACTCTCACGCGTGTGCAAACATTCACGGTCTCGCTATTTTTTTGACAAATTTCACAGTCTCACTATGTATACCTTCCTTCCATACCCATGTCGAAGTCTTGCCATCTGTCCTAGCGGTTACCAGCACAACCATAAACACCACAAACCCACGCGGTCCTGGGTTCGAGTCCCCAGCCGCACCAATTTTTTGTGCATTTTCCACCCTTCATTTTTTAGACAAATTATTTTTTCTCAATGTAATGCCCTTAAAAAATGTTCATTTATTTTGGCACCAGGTGTAAACCTCTACCAGAGCTGAGGCACATTTTCCATGACATTTTGGCCTTTAATTTAAATCATGGTGTATTTGAATTGGATTAAATAAATTGCTATTAAATATTTAACAGCTCCAAAAAATTTCTAACCTTAATTTTTTGGCTCTGGAATAATTCAATTAGCTTCCACAAAAAGTTTCAGCATTATGATTTACTGCCTAAATTAAATCAGAACAGAAAATAGAAAAACACGCAAGAGAACCCCCGAATGGGCCTAATTGGATGCAGTTGGCCCATTAGTCTAGCCCGCACTTAGCTCTACGCTCTGAATTTGACCCAAGAGCAACCTTTTATTTTACAGAAAGGCAGAGCAGAGAGCTGCATTTCATTGATCAAAAGTTTCTGAATTCCTCATTTCTTCTCTTTTTTCAACATATTTAAATGTTGGTCACTTCTTCTTTTTTTTCCAACATTTAAACAACTTTGACCAACATTTAAACTAGGTGAATTTCTCATACAATTTCAAGATTACAAATTCCTCCATAATTCATGCCTTTCCATACATTTTCAACATTACAACCAGTGCGATTACCATACCTACAAATGCCCAAAAGTATTTGCAAATGGGTATTGGTAGTGCTTGATCTTCAAACTTCCTAACCTTCTTTTTCAACATCCTAAGCTCAACAGCTAGCTCTCTGTCAGTGCTTCGACCTCCATCTCTTCTTCCGAAGCTCGTGCTGCGGCCACTGCGGTTCGTGGCAGCATGCGCAACCATTCTTCATGCTCTTCTTGCAGTTCATTCATCAGAGTCTTGGCCAGAGCATCGACCCAAAGAAAGAAGCATGTCACCTGCATGAACACCAAACAGATCAACCAATTACTCAAAGATCCCGACCACGAAAATGATGCAATTGCCCCGATTCTTACCCCATTCTCGCTGCACATGTAGAACGGACGATTCTGGTTCCTCGGTGTGTGAGAAACCCTCCGATCAACGCCCGCCCGGCACCGCGGACAGACGAAGACAGGCATGTCCACACGCGCCCGGCTCTGCATCCGTGAGGTGGCGCAGGAGCTTGAGGAAGACATGGAGCTCGGAGCCGAAGGGGATCTCAACGCCGCCGCGCCCTCCACAGCTAGCTTCCCACCGCCGTGCTCTCTCTCTCTCGCCGTGGTCACCGCCGTGCTCTCTGTCGCCGTGGTCACCGCCGCTGTTGCCCGCTTATATAGCACACCCGCAACGGCTCTCTGCTCAATGGCTCCCTGCTGGATCCCACAAGCCACGCGTGCAACGGTCTGAATAAAATTGGCCGTCTCTGCCGCCTGGTCCCACCTGTAAGGGCCGAGTCAAAAGGTTGACTTGACGGAGACGACAGAGTTCACGGAACGAGTCGGTGCGCACGGATTAGGGGCAAAACTGAACACAATTCGCATCTGAGGACAAAACTGAGTAGATGGACACCACTAAGAGCAAAAGGATAATTAACCCCTGTTTTTATATGTTTGCGTCTTGTGAAACAATGCTAAAAAAACCAGGCTGCCTTTACCTAGGTGGAATATATAGGATCTGGAAACCTCCTTGTTCAAGCCAGAGGAGGCTGCCATATAAACGTCTGCAATCTTGATCATCGCACCTAGGAAGGAACATACAGGCGATTTCCGCCGCCGCGATGTAAGCCTAGCCGCCATCTGCCACTTCATTGTTCCTTGAGATCAGACCGCCATGAAGCTCAACCGGGTTCGCCGCCGCCGCCGTGATGTAAGCCCAGCCCCCGTTGCTTGCTTGTGTTCCTCCTTCTCCAATTCTTGTGCCTGAGTCATCGTTGAATTTATCAATCTATATGTCTATCCAGCTGTTGAAAGTCGACAGGCTAATCAAACTGCCCGACGATGTGCTACTCAACATCCTGGAGAGGCTCGGCACCGTCAGGACCTGCGTCGTCTCCAGGCAAACGCTCAACCTGCCGGCCTTGCTCTCGCAGATCGTCATCGATCTCGGCGACCTTGATCTACACCGCAAGAACCGCGGCGTGGCCGACATGACCGACAAGATCCTCAGCACGAGGTCTCCACAGATCCCCATCCGCAACCTCAAGCTCAGGTTCATCATGAGAGGCGACGACCATCTCAAGATCGGCAGGGCCGTCGCCCTCGCCATGGCCACGCAGAAGATCGACGCGGCCGAGTTCGATATCCTGACCAAGGACATCTATTATAGGCGCTCCGATGCCGATCTTCTCGACTCCGCGAAGCTGTTCAACAACTTTATCGGCGCGTTTGCCGGTCTCACGCGGCTGCATCTGCAGAACCTGAGGTTCGGTGAATCGGACATACCCAACATCCTAGCCACCTGCAAGCGGCTGGAGTCGTTGCGTTTGCTCCATTGTGACGCGCGGAAACTTCCGGTGCTGCACGTAGAGCATGCCAGACTCGTTGAGCTTATCTTCGCCTATGCAAAGTTCTCAACAGTGGAGCTCGGCTGCCTGCCGGAGCTTCGACGGATGACCTTGCATAGATGGATATTTGATAACCTAGACAATCCCTTGATTTTGGGCTATGCCCCTCAGCTCTCCAAGCTAACTCTGGCGCATGCGTTCATTATAAACAGGACCCTCAAGCTGAGCGAGCTGCTTGTTAATGTCCCCTCAATAAGTGACCTGCACCTCGATTTTCAAAGTGAAAAGGTAATCATCTTTGTCTCGTTTCGTCTCTCTATATATATGATGGTAAATTACCTTAATTAGAAGCATTTATTATCACAAAGTGGATAATCCACTGAAAGCATGAGTCCAAGTGTACGTGAGCCGGATATAAGTTCACTTCTGATCCAACATATTTTTTGTGTGGCTAGGTCCATTATATACATGCATATGAAATATACGTTGTCTGATTGTTATATGTCTACGGTAGTAACTTATGCATCACTTGATGTAATTTACAAGTGTTGTATTATCTCTCCCAGGTTTGGGTTCTACCAGAATGCCCTAAAGTGCTTGCACGTGTGCTCGGCAAACTACGGCGCGTGAATCTTAACAATCTTCCTGAGGAATGTGACATCGCTTGGACAATGTTCCTTCTTGAAGCTGCGCCATCCTTAGAGGAGCTTTGCATCACAGTATGGGATCATAAATGCCAATTGGAGTCGCAAAAAAGTTACTCCCAGAAAACCGATGTGAACTGGGAGCCATCTAATCCCGGTTTCAAGCACAATAATCTTTCCAGACTAACTATCTTTGGCTTCCAACCCAACGACAACTTCATGGGATACGTCAGGCGCGTCACTGAAGCTGCGGAGAACATCAAGGAGGTATCTCTATACGACAGGAAGGTGTGCAAGCACTGCGTTGACAAGTTTCCTCATCTCGGGGTTCGTCCTTGGAGTTGTCCACAGACCAGCGAGGAGGTGGATTCATTCAGACTGGAGATCGCAGAGGTGATCAAGGGGAGGGCGATGGCGGTGGCTTCCACTCATAAGGTCGGCCATGATGTAAGTCTCCTGTTTTGTATTGCTATTTTTCTTTTGATCTAACTCAATATATGATCTATCACCCATGACTAATTTCCCTCCTGGAGAATTGCAGTTAAAGAAAGCATCTGACAACAGCATCTGACAACGAACACATACTAAGCAAGCTGCCCAATGGCAACATTGTCGAGAGGGTGGGTACGCTTGATCGTGTAAGAACCTGCATCCTCTCGAGGCAAATGCATAAACTGCCTCGGCTCGCTGATTCTCCACGATATTATCCCCCACTATTTCTTTCGAATCAATTGCGTCATGGCCGATGTGATAGACAAGGTCATGAGCACGTGATTTCCGCAGATTACCATTCGCAAGCTAAAGCTCAAGTTTTCTTGGGTCCCTCTCGTTGTCACTCCATTGATATATCAGCCGGCCTCGCCATGGTGACCCAGAAACTAGATGCAACCGAGTTTGAGATCTTGATGCCAAGGGATACCTATCATTGCACCGAGGTGTATCCCCTGGTCTTTGTTAAGCAGTTCGATAATTTTCTTCGTCATTGTGCAAATGCTTTTGATGGCCTCAGAAGACCGCAACTGCAAAATCTGAGGTTTGGTGAACTGGACATACAGAACATTCTAAGCACCTGCAAGCGGCTCGAGTCATTGTGTTTCTTTGAGTGCGACGTGGGGATCCATTCAACATTGCATGTAGAACACACTCGACTCCTTGAGCTTCTTATCTCCTATGGGGAATTCAAAACAATGGAGCTTCACCATCTACCAAAGCTCCAACAGATGACCTGCAATGTTCCCTCCATAAGCGATTTGTACCAGGAATATTGGAGTGAAAAGGTACCCACCCAAATCATCTCTATTCAATTCTCATTGTATGGTTGTGATATGCAACTGTAGTAACTTATGTGTCACTTGAGATGTAATTTGTGAACAACTTGGATTCATTATTAATTTCTTTATCTCTCCCAGATTTGGGTTCAACGGGAATGCCCGAAAGTGCTTACTCGTGTGCTTGCCAAACTACGGTTTATGAATTTGGATAATCTTCCTGAAGAATGTGATATTGCTTGGACAATGTTCCTTCTTGAGGCTGCAACATCTCTAGAAGAGCTTTGCATTACGGTATGCGATCATAAGTGCCAAAGGAAGTCGCAAAAATAATACACCAATAAAATGGATGTGAAGTGGGAGCCATCTACTCTTGATTTCAAGCATAAGAATCTGGCCAGACTAACTATCTACGGCTTCCAGCCCAACGACAACTTCATGGGATACGTCAAGCTTGTCATTCAAGTTGCGGTGAACCGTGAACATCAAGGAGGCATTTCTGCATGACAAGAAGGTGTGCAATGTCTGCGGTGAAAGTTTCCTCATCTCAAGGTTCCTCCTCCGAGTTACCGTCTATGGACAAGCGAGGAGGTGGATTAGTTGAGGAAGAAGATCATAGAGGCGAAGGAGAAAGTGGACTCATGTCATAGAGGTGATCAACGCGAAGGCGAGGGTGATGGCGATGGCCACCGCTCATAATGTCAAGGTCCATATAAATCAATAACCATTCATGGCATCTCTGTGGTTTAGTTGTTCCCGGACTCCAGAGCTTATACTAGTAGCTATTGCGCATGTTGTTTTCCTCTTAACTGTTTCTTACTTGACCACATCGTATGAAATGTACATCGGCTACCCGCTTGTTGGGCAAATTTATATATGTGTGTTCTCTTTTCTGTTGTGGTCTAGAGTCTATATTTTATTTAGAGCCACACCCTGGCAGTCACTGACCCCAATAACCGGCGAGGTCGACACTGAGGAACTCGCCTGCTGGCGCCGGCGACCGTCTGGGGCACCATCAGCATCGATCTCGATCTGCACCTCATGTATTATGCAGAGAAGCGTAGTTAATTTGATTCAGGACAGGTTGTTCTGACTACAAGATCAATCTCTCGTGATACATGTTGTTGACTTCTTGGTACGGACGAAAGAAAATTGAGTGCTTGCTCATTTGGGCCACACGCATGCACGGAAAGAATCCCTACAGATGTGAAACATTTTTTTAAATCTGAGAACATTTTTCAAATTCGTTAACATTTTTTAAATCAAGGGAACTTCTTTTGAAACCGGTGAAAATTTTAAAATTTAGGGAAATTCTAAAAAACTTCGCAAACATTTTTTAACTTTTTAAAATTTGCTAATAATTTTTTGAATTCATAAACTTTTATTAATTCATGAACATTTTTTTATATTGTTTTTCAAAATTTGCAAAAGTTTATTTTATTTTTTCAAGAACAATCCATTTACTTTATACAGTTCTCCTCCTTTTTTTTGTTTTTTTCTTCGATCCTCTGGTTGGCCCGATGCCCAACAAAGCCGACTAGCTACCCAGTCAAAGCGAATGTCCTGGGACGGTGCACATTTGGTGTTCTTTCGACAAGTTAGACTGCCCTAAAAAAACAAGTTGCATGTTGAATAGGATCATGTGGTCGGGTCATAGCTCTCTTCGTCTACACCATTCGGTCTAAAGTGGTGGATTTGCAATGGAATACCGACATCGTGCTAGCGGTGGGGAAGAGCCAGAAAGGAAATATTAGGCGTTGGAGATCCAAGCCAACATGAGCACCTGTTGGATCAGTAGATCTGACCCAAGATTGGGAGGCAACTAGATTGAGAAATTGGAGTCCGTTTGGTGGTGAATAACAGTACAGTGTAGAGTGTTTTTGAGAGGCAGATGCATGAGTAAATTGGGTTGTGTGCGCGTGTGCGTGGTGTCTGGGCCTTGGGCCAGCAAAGTAAGGAAATTAGAGAAAAAGGAGGCCAATTTTGATGCATACTCCCCCCGTCCTTTAAAGAGTGTACTTCTAACTTTGTTGGAGGGTCAAACTATCTTAAAATTTTACCGAGTTTCTACAAAATATATCAATGTTTGTGAAACCAAATAGGTATATGATGAAAGTATATTTTATCATGAATCGGATGCTACTAATTTGAGGGCATAAATGTGTTGTATAAATACCGTTAAATATAAAAAAGTTTGACTTTCCAACATAGTTAAAAGTACACTCTTTTAAGGATGGAGGGAGTATTGTCCAATGGTCAATTCAGTTTATAGAGGATGAAAACTGATGATACACCAAAACATTAAACAACTAGCGATGGAAACACCGATCAGGACACCATAAACCAAATAAACCAGGAATATCGGTAAACTTGGTTCGGTTCTTTGATTTTTCTGTGTAACAGTGCTCACCGATAACAAAAAAAATCCCGTGTAAAATAGGAGACTTAGCTCACGACCGAGTAACGGCGCGGCGAAGCGCATCGTCACCCTCTAGTATGATCCATATTGCCTAGAACGCAGTCATGGCGTTGTGCATGCTATTGGTCGGGTTGACTTGGAAGGGCTCCACCAAACTAGCTAGTTCATTCAGTGAGAAAATATTTATGACTAATACTACAAATATGATATATATTTTCTATATACGTTAGGAAATTTTGTGAGATTTTAGAATGGCATGTGACACACAATGGTCGGTTAAGTTCACGATCAATCTGGACCAGTGCGTGGTGACCTCACTACTGGAAAACTTGTTTGTCAAGTACCCCATGTACTCGGAGAAGGGCAATTTCAACTTGGCAAAGGCATTGTTGAGTGTTGCACCCGGCCTAATAGGTGCTCCGCATACACCCTACACGCTATTGAAACGTAATTTCTTCCTCGGAGATGGTCTGGTTTATAAGCCGACTACGTGAAACTTTGGCGAAACATTCTCAATTTATTACCTCAATGATGCGGGGCAAGATACTGGAGTGGTCCGGTCTTCATGAATTGAAGGTGGATTTGAGAGAAACACGAAGAACACGAGAAAAATCAGGAGGAACCACAAGGAAAACTAGTACAAATGAACACACAACTTGCAACATAGGATACATACAGATAAGTTGATCCAAATCATCCACAAGAGAGAAATTGAACAAGCTATATATGGTTATTCCCAAAGTCCTAAGACAACGGGGGTTTAAATTCTTTGTCTTTTTTAGGGAATTTTGATGAAAAGATAATGGTTTTCAATAATAGCAACGGCCTCAACATTATTACACTAGAACATATTTTGTAGGAAGAAATTAAAGTGCACGTAGAGCAAAGTTAACAACAGCCGACATCGTCGCTCCTGTGAAGCAGCATTTTCATGCAACCATCGTTCTCCATCAGCACTGTGCCGGCTACGACCATCCACGCTCCTCCTAGAACCACCTGTTCTACATTACTATTTTTTGTTTGAGGGGTGTACTACATCAATTAGCTAGATGAGGCAGATTCCATCTCTTTCCTCCTCTATAAGAAAAGTTCTTCTCCTCCTGTTGGTGCCGCAGCCGGTCCGCCCCATCTCCGATGGCCTCTAGGCTGGAGGTGTGGAGTATCTCGGCCCCCTGCCGGCGGGAGGGACCCCCTTCTTGTTCTTGTTAGATTCAACGTCTTGGTTGGGGTTGTGTGATGGCGGCGACGTTCCTTAGTAGGAATAATGTCTCCCACGTTCTATTCCCGTCCCGATGGTGTGTCTAGCATCGTCTGAGGGCGTGTGGAGGTTTGTCTCCGTCGGATCTCGCGGGATTCGGGCGGTGCTAGTCTTTGGTGGATCTGTTTGGATCCGATCTTCATTCGTCTTCGTTTGGGTGTTTACAGGTTTGACTCTTCTGATCTACGACTTTCTTCATCGGCGATGGTTGCTACTCTGGTGCGCTGGTCATATGTGGTCTTAACACGATGACTTCCCGACTGTCTACTACAACAAGGTTTGCCCGGCTCCGGTGATGGAGGGGCGATGACGGCGGCGCGCCTTCGGCTCGCTCCAGTGCTTGTAGTCGTCGCTAGGTGGTCCACGGACATGGTTATAATTTTTATTACCTTTGTTGTTCTTTGTACTGCTATGATTGAAGATGAATAGATTGAAAGTTTCTTGCAAAAAAAATTAGCTAGATGTGGCAAGGGCAAAAGTTGGATGGAAAAGGGGAATCCTTGTGCGTCGGCTCTGGCTAGTAGATAGGTTAGGATTTTAGTCCTTGTAAGGGCAGCCCTAGGATAGATGGTGACGCTTCTTCTTCGAGGCGGTCTTCTGGGCTCCATTCCTCGTCAAGTTTGTCTATCGGAACGGATTAGATGGAGCTCCGGGGTAGTTTCCTGCCAGTTCCTCGAGGTAGCGGCATTAGGGTCTATTGCCGTACATACGCAATGACAAGATCGGCGTCAGGTTCTTCAGAACGATTCAAGGGTTTAACGGCGATGACTACGTACGGCTTCACAGCGATGGTATGAAGGCTTCCCGGTTGTCATTGACAAGAAGAGGTTGGCTCCGATATGGAGCAGGGATAGCAACGCGTTGACGGCTCGTTCAAGCGGCGGCAGTGGTCGTTCGGTGGTCCAGGGATCTCGATGTAATTTTTATGATGTTTAGAATGCTTTGTACTTTTGCTGAACTTTTGTAATAAATCCAAGTGCTTTTCACAAACAAAGTTGGATTGAAACAAAGAAGGAATAAGAGTCCGGTTTAAATTACATTATAAATATGAACATACCATGATTATATGTCTGCGTACGGCTTGTGAAACGATGTTAAAAAGACCAGGCCATGTACGTTTAATAGGATCAGGAAACCTCCTTGGTGAAGTCAGGGGAGGCTGCCAAATAAACGTGCAAGCGATTTCCGCTACCGTGATGTAAGCCTAGCTAGCCGGCCGTGTCGTTCCTTGAGATCGGGCCGCCATGAAGTTCCTTCGCCGCCGCCGCCGCCGTGAGGTAAGGCCTCGTTACTTGTGGTCTTTTCTTCTCAAATTCTCGCTTGTAGTGAGTCATGCATGCATTGTATCGAGCTATCTTAATTATTACCCTCCCTGGCTGAATGGAATTTTCCAGCTGCCGGAAATCGACAGGCTAATCAAGCTACCCGACGACGTGCTGCTCAATATTCTGGAGAGGGTGGGCACGCTCGACGCCGTCAGGACCTGCGTCGTCTCCAAGCGAACGCTCAAGCTGCCCGCCTTGCTCTCGCAGATCGTCATCGTCCCCAGCGCCCGCGATCTACGCTGGAAGAACCGCCAGGTGGTCGACATGACCGAAAGGATCCTCAGCACGAGGTCTCCACAGGTCCCCATCCGCGCGCTCAAGCTCAGATTCATGATGACAGGCGACGACCATCTCAGGATCGGCAGGTCCGTCGCCCTCGCCATGGCGACCCAGAAGGTCGACGCCGCCGAGTTCGAGATCCTTACCAAAAGGCAGTACAATGATTACAGCCATGACGACCTCCTCTCCTTCGCCAAGCTGTTCAATGATTTTATCAGCGAGTGCCCGGCCGCATTCGCCGGTCTCACGCGGCTGCATCTGCACAACCTCAGGTTTGGTGAGTCCGACGTACCCACCATTCTTCGCACTTGCACGCGGTTGGAGTCGTTGTGCTTCTTCCAGTGTGACGCAGGGGAGAGATCAATGTTGACTCTACACCATGCTCGACTTGCCGAGCTTGACATTACCTCTGGGAAATTCTTAGTGATAAGGCTTGGAAGCCTACCCAACCTTCAACGTATGAGTTATAGAAATTGGCAGTATGATGATCATTGCCCCATAGCTCTGGGTTTTGTCCCTACGCTCTCGAACCTAGATCTATCTCGTGGATATGCTGTAGACAGGGCCCTCGACCTAAGCAAGACGCTTGTTAAGGCTCCCCCGATAAGCCATCTCCACCTGGATTTTCAAAGTGAAAAGGTACTCACTCAAACTTCTAATTAATTAATTCTCACTTGAGGATGTTTCCAATAATTTGTGCACACGTTGTACTCATCCTTAATTTGTTTCTCTCATCTTCACCAGATTTGGATTCGACCAGAATGCCCAAAAGTGCTTGCTCCTCTACTCGGCAAACTACGGCTTGTGAATCTGGACAATCTCCCCGAGGAATGTGACATCGCCTGGACGATGTTCCTTCTCGAAGCTGCACCATCCATTGAGGAGCTTTCCATCACCGTATGGGGTCAGAAGTGCCAAAGGAAGTCGCAAACAAGTTACTCTAATGGCATGGATGTGAAGTGGGAGCTATCAACTCCTGATTTCAAACACATGAATCTGGCCAGGCTAACTATCTATGGATTCCAGTCCAACAACAACTTCATGGGATACGTCAAGCGCGTCGTTCAAGCTGCGGTGAACATCAAGGAGGTATCCCTGCACGACAGGAAGGTGTGTAAGGTCTGCGTTGACAAGTTTTTTTGTCTCGGGGTTCGTCCTTGGAGTTGTCTAGGGACCAGTGAGGAGGCGGATTCATTCAGAAAGGAGATCACAGAGGTGATCAATGCAAGGGCGAGGGCGAGGGGGATGATGATGGCGATGGCGATGGCAATGGCGATGGCAATGGCGATTGCTTCTGCTCATAAGGTCCGCCGTGATGTAAGTCTATCATGTTTTTATTGTTTTTATTATTTTCCTGTTGATGTAAGTCAACATACTGATCTATCGTCGATGCAAGGTCTTTGTGTCTGGAAGTTACCTCACCGACTCAGGGTTCATCCTTTGAGTTATGCACAAACCACCGAGGAGAAGGATACATCGAGGAAGAAGATCACAGAGGCGTCGGTGATGGCTTTGCCTTTTATTCACTTCCACTCGTTATTAGCATCGCCATGATCTATCCACTTTGTGTCTGGAAGTAGTTCTTGAATGTAGTAGCTATTTGGTGTGTGCTCTATTGGTTTCTCCTGTGCTGAAGCTTGTATCATTCCTAAACTTACTAGCTTGTATCATTCCTAAACTTACTAGGTCGTATGCAGTTTACTTCTTTGGAATCGCTATTTACTACTCCTTCTGTCCCAAAATGTAAGACCATTTTTAACACTATCAATAAGCACGTCTATGCATGTTCGTGTGTTTTCTTGTAAATGTTCTTTTATCATGTGCTCGTGCAGTACGTGCTTACGTTGAATACAGTGAATATTCACTTATTCGTGTGAATAATGTTTTGTTATTTTTTGAATTTTTTCTAAACTTTAATCTATGAGATCCTTATCACCGTTTGTCATGGAGGTACTGGAAACAGCTTAGAGAAACTTTGCTGACAATAACAACATTGCTGGAAGAAGAAAATGCTTGCGTAGTGGTTAGTCGTTGGGGGCCAACTCTGGCACGATGGTGCATTCCAACTCAGTCCGCACGAACGTCGCCAGCGAGGTGATGACATGGTGCTCCCCTTGGGGCCCTCGGGCTTGTTGGAGCTCCATGGAGAGCCGCTTTGCAATGCTTCAGATTTGCAATGATTTAGTGAGATTGATTGAGGTGAAGAGTAGCAAATTCGGTTAATAATAGGGGTCGGCCTCCCGATCATGCCCACAGATCAGTCGCACGAGAAGCCGTCCAGTTCGCATAAACATAGCCGTTAAATTCGGTCTGATGCTCATGCACGTATTCTCTCTTGCCCGTCTCTTGCAATAATAACTATGCTCTTCACGCGCTGCTCCCCGCATGGCCCATGTTGGCCTAGTCGTAGCTCAAGTACCTAGGCGTCTGACCTTAGTTATACCTTCCAATGATGGTGTATTTGTGTCATTATCTTTTTAAATATATTGTTTGGAATTTGCTCGGACTTGATCTTTAGGGTGAACCCACTATCCAGTCTTTGGTGGTTGGATTTGGCGATGGAGACCGCATTTGCATGTCCTTTCTTTTCCGAAGGCGTTACTTTTTGGAGGACCTTTCTGATAGTTCTTGTGTTTTAAAAATATGATTGGTGCCAATGGTCATTGTTTTATATTGTCGGTGTTTTGATCGCTTTCGTTCGGGTTTTTTATTACTCTCATCGTCTAGGCAACACTAATAACACTCTATTAGGAATTTATTTTTGAAGAAGCAGTTGAATCCCCCGGCCTCTGCATTCAAGGATGCACACAGTCATTTTATTAAATCATTCAACAAAGTCGGACAAAACAAATACATGGATTAATCCAAGGGAAATATTCCCTTCCGATCGATTGACTGAAGATTCGGGCAGTCTCACCCGCTTCATCGGATGGGACGCAATCCATTGTTCCTGTTTGTTACAATTCATGGACCGTAGCTGAGGCCTATTCACCGCCTTTTGCATGCGCCCACCTTATCTCTTCACAACCACTTTTTCCCAGCACACATCTCATTCTCTCGCATCTTCTCTCCCAACCACACTTATCGGCTTCCGCCGCGGCTAACAGATGGGTCACCGACATTGTAATGGTGG
>NC_041390.1:620104833-620113756 GCF_002162155.2 Triticum dicoccoides | reverse complement strand
ACCGGTGCCGTCAATGGTGACTATCGACACTGCGAGTAGAGCAACATCACATGCATGAGGAGATGACAACGGGTGCAGCCAGCGTCCAAGTTGCAATGGAGAGGCGAGCTTTATTTTTTTGCTACCACCGCCTCTTGGTGAAGGCTACGACCGCCTCCCCATGTGGTGTGTCTGTGTTTGTCGCGAGCTGGCACCAGCCAGCAGAGATGCTGCGACCGCGGTCACCGTGAGCTAGAACCAGCCAGCGGCGATGTAGACTGCGGTCACCGCGAGCTGGAACCAGCCAGCGGCGATGCTGCAACCAAGTCGGCGGCATGCTGGAACTGGCTAGGCATGGTGCTTCAACTGGCAAGGTGTTGTGTGACACCACCATGCACCCATTTTGGCTACAGACGTGTTAGCTGCAGGCTAGAACCGGCGGCGATGACCCTACAGCCACATTGGAAACTTGCTGGAACCGGCATCACAAGGAGCTGGAACCCGCACCCAGATTTGTTGCAATGGGCTACTGGGGCCGGCATAGGGATAGGCTGGAATCGGTGCCCAATTTTGATGGCATCTGCGACTTGATTTGCTGGAACCAACCCTGATTTGCTGGGACCAGCTCCTCGGCTTGCTACAATGTCCCGCACCATGAGATGTGAGCATGGTGAGCTGCATGCAGCGGCTGGTCAAGCCAGCGTCTAGGCATGCTCAACCTGGTGTCTCGGCATGCTAGAACCGGCCAACAGCGGGGAAGTTGTGCCCGTGATGTCGTGTGCTGGAGCAATTGACCACAGAGCTGCAACCCTGGCGGTCGTGGTGCAAAGATCAGCGAGCACCCATGGTAGGGGACGACTGCGAGAATTTGGCGAATGGCAAGGTCCTGCTGCGTCTCGCGGGCGGGGACGGGCTAGTCCGGGTGTTGCATCGAGGGTGAGCATGAGATGTGCGCGTGGTGCGGGGGGGGGGGGTTCCGCCTACGCGATTAACCAAGTGGGGATGAGGGAGGGAGACAATTGCAATCCCAAGGCTATTACTGACCAAATCTAAGGACTAGCACGCCACCAGGCGATATTTCGTCCGATCGGCCGGTACCAGCGTTGACCTTAACCCAAAGCCACCTTTCTAGTGACCTATCATCGCTACACCTACAAGCTTGTTGATGTATCTTGACCCCGCACCAACTCACACTATCTAATTCTTTGGCCGTACCAAGCCGCCCAACAGCGAGCCAGGAGCACCGCATGCACATGCTATAGAATCCGCCGTCTTCGTAGCCATCTTCCGCCGACTCATCTTCAAGAGGGTCAACACATTGACTTTGCTCTCATAGATGAAATAGACAAAAAATAAAAGAAAAATAATCATACTATATCCAACACGACCACGACACAAAAGAGAGCAAACGTATATACATGGGCTTCAAAGTAGTATACAAGAGTTACTCCCACAAGAGAGTAGCCGAGATAATATTGTATACTAACTAGTCAATTAAGAAACAATTCAAGAGAAAAACAATAACACACGCAATAGCTACTAGTATAATTTCTCGAGTCCAGGAACTAATCGGCCGCATCTTGGTTCTCAGCCGCCATGGTGAGAGCAAAAGATTCACCGATGGTGCGCAAGTGAATCATAGCATGGGAACCGGCCTTCACCTCGGTGATCTTCTTCCTGAATAAATCAACCTCCTCGCTAGTCCGTGGATAACTCGAAGGACGAACCCCGATATGAGGGAACTTGTGAGTGCATAGCTTGCACACCTTCCTATCATGCAGAGATACCTCCTCGATGTTCACCGCAGCTTGAATGGCGCGCCTGACATATTCCATGAAGTTGTCGTCGGATTGGAAGCCATAGATAGTTAGCCTTGCCAGATTTTTGTGCTTGAAATCAGGAGTAGATGGCTCCCACTTCACATCTGTTTTCTTAGAGTGACTTTTTTGCGACTCCATTTCGCACTTATGATCCCATACTGTGATGGAAAACTCTTCTAGAGATGGTGCGGCTTCAAGAAAGAACATTGTCCAAGCGATATCACATTCCTCAGGAAGATTGTGGAGATTCACAAGGCGTAGTTTGCTGAGCACAGGCGCAACCAATTTCTTGCATTCTGGTTGAACCCAAATCTGCAATATCGGGAGAACACATTAACTACAAGATGTGTATAAATTACATCGGTCATGGGCCTAAAACGGGCACATCACAAGGATTTGCTATTTTGACCACAAAAATTCAGTGTGGAACTGTCGATTACAAGTGAATTTATATCCCGCTTTGGATGGCGTGCATATATATAACAGGATCAATTGGACACATTCTTTTGGTGGCTTGTTCTCGTTGTGATAATATAAAAGCCTTCAAAAATATATATAATATCATAGACAAAACCAGACAAAGATGATCGTAGTGAGCTTTTCCAAAACAAAAATAAATAAATAAAAAGATGATTGTTAGTGAGTATGTACCTTTTCACTTAGAAAATCCAAATGCAGATCACTTATCGAGGGGACATTAACAAGCAATTGGCTTAGCTTGTAGTTGTTTGATGAATGATAAGCGTTAGTGAGGCTTAGTTTGGATAGCCGAGGGACAAAACCAAGTAACAAGGGATTGTTAGTATCGTATGCCCATCTATGCAAGGTCATCCGTTGAAGCTTCGGTAGACTGTGAAGCTCTACTCTTAAAAATTTCCCATAGGCGAATGTAAGCTCAACGAGTCCGGCGTGCTCTACGCGCAGCACCCAGAGGTCCCCCACATCACAACGGTTGAAACTCAGTGACTCCAGCCGCTTGCAGGTGGTCAGGATGTTGGTTATCTCCCATTGACGCAACCTGAGGTTCTGCAGATGCAGCCGCGTGAGACCGGCAAACGCATCCGGGCACTCGCCGATAAAATTGCTGAACATCTTCGCGAAGTCGAGGAGATCCGCGTCAGTGGTACGATAATAGATATCCTTGGTCAGGACCTCGAACTCTGCGGCGCCGATCTTATGCGTCGCCATGGCGAGGGCGACGGCCCTGCCGATCTTGATATGGTCGTCGCCTCTCATGATGAACCTGAGCTTGAGATTGCGGATGGGGATCAGAGGAGACCTCGTGCTGAGGATCTTGTCGGTCATGTCCGCCATGCCGCGGTTCTTCCGGTGTAGATAAGGTCGCTGAGGTCGAAGAAGATCTGCGAGAGCAAGGCCGGCAGGTTGAGCGTTTGCTTGGAGACGACGCAGGCCCTGACGGCGTCAAGCGTGCCGACCCTCTCCAGATGTTGAGCAACACATCGTCGGGCAATTTGATTAGCCTATCGACTTTCACCAGCTGGACAGATAGATTGATATATTCAATGACTCATGCACAAGAATTTGAGGAGGAACACAAGCAACGGGGGCTTACATCACGGCGGCGGCGGCGAGCCCGGTTGAGCTTCATGGCGGTCTGATCTCAAGGAACAACGATGTGGCAGATGGCGGCTAGCTAGGCTTACATGGCGGACGGCGGGAATCGCCTGCACGCACCTTCCTAGCTAGGTGCGCTGAAAAAGATGGCAACGTTTATATAGCAGCCTCCTCTGGCTTTAACAAGGAGGTTTTCTGATCCTTATTTTTTTTTAAACGGGTAGGACAGATGTATCTAGTTATTGTACATATCAATCAATCAAAAAAAAAGACCCCTAAAAAGAAAAAGAAAAAGAAGCCTGCACGTATCTTTACCTCTTTATCTTTATCTTTATCTTTATCTTCTTTTATTTATATTTATATTTATTTATATTATATTATATATACCTATACCTACTAATAAAGCACGGAGTGCTTCCGTCGGGTTCATCCTTGTATCTATATAGGAAAATGCTTGAAGCCGACCGCTCCTACCCATTCATTCCAGTGTAGTCTTTCCTTATCCCTCGCGCGTCTTCTTCCCTTGCTACCTCCATCCGCATCTATCTCACCGGTGATGACCACCGCCAATCCCGCGCGAACCCGCCTCCATCCACGCGTCAACCTCCCCCGCAAAATGGGCGCTACTTTGGGAGGGGCACCCACCACCGCGCGCGACAAGAGAGGCAGACATGGCCATCGACACCGATGAGGTGTGGTGCCAGCGGGGGGTTTGCTTCAACGGGGGTTTGGTGGTGGACGCAGGTGGGCGCCATGAATTTCTTGCTGCATCATCTTTTTGCTGGAACCACTCTCGATTTTTGCTGGAACCATCTCTTGATATTGCTGCATTAGGTGAACATGGTGGTGGGCGGAGACGGCGGTGCCGGCCACATCTTAATTTTTTCTGGAACTACTTCAGATTTTTGCTGGAACCCCTTTTCTATTTTGCTACAATCGTGATTTTTGCTACAATTCTTTTTTGCTGGAACAATATTTGATTTTTGCTGGAACCATCAGTCATTTTTGTTACTACTGTTTTTTTGGATTTCCTGGGACAGCGAATTTTTGCTACCACCATTTGTATTTTTTGCTGGAACTAGTGTCTTTTTTTGTTACCACCGGCTCAACTAGCGAGCGACGTCCTGGCCGCATTGATGTTGCAACCGGAGGGACGGCGACACCGGCGAGGACCGGTGTTTTTGCGGCTGGCACCGGGGAGGGAGCATCCATGAAAGTCTTCAGTTCAAATTCTTCAAAAGGTAGATCGCAAATTCTTCAACAGCAGAATAACTTAAAGGTAAAGGGGTGAGGAATTTGAAACCAGGTAGGCTCGATGAAGACACAGCGATTTGGTAGACCAGGTCTAGTTGTTGTATCAACTATATGTCTGGTTGTCGCCGCAAAAAAAATGTATGTCTGGTTGAGGTGGCTGAGTTGAACTTTGAAGACACTCAGTTCTCACCATATTCTTCTTGAGACAAGGTCACTTAGACCCCGCCCAATCATTCATGGTAAGTCTTCAAGATAGACTTCTAAAACCTTTACAGACTTGTTTACCGGCACACCACAATTGCTCTTGGGTGCTCAGAACATGAAGTCTAACTGTTTGAAAGAATGACAGTCTTCAAAGGTAACAGGCATCGGATCATATAGATCAATCTCTTCACTGATGCTTAATCACTTTGGCTCTGGTTGGGTTTTCCTCACTTGGATTTCTCTCAAAGTCATCAGAGGAAGGGTTGCTCTCAAATGACAAGTGTCAAGTTCTCTCTAGAGCAGCCAACCAACAAGTGGTTATAGGGGGTGGCTATTTATAGCCAGGGGCAACCCGACATGAAATGTCATAAATTCCCCTTCAGACATGACCGTTGTGAGGATAAGGATCCACTGACAGCTACACGCGGCGCAACAATGGTCGGAAATTTGTACTCTCGATTTTGTTGGGGCACTCCATTTCCTCACGATAGTCAGATCGCACTGGCGAAATCCTTACTCCTCTTCCTGACCAAATTCGTCAGTGATCAGATGAACTACGTCACTATCGCTAGCAAATTCGTCAACTGTTCCAGAGGATTCCAAAGGCTTCACTCGAAGCTGCAAGTGTACGTATAAGTTTGAGCGTCACACTGGAAATACGAAATATGTTTCATCTAAACCTCCTTTAACAGTATGGTTTTTCCTATGACTCAAATAAGAAAAAAAGAAACTATGACTCAAATAAGAAGAAAGAAACTACGAAAAAAAGGTCTTCAAGTTTCAAAATCTTCACATCAATTTCTTCAGGTTGTACCAATTTCTTCACTTGAAGAAATATATTTTTAGGGGTCGTCTTCCGTCGGTTAAACCAAATCTTCATGGACTATGACTCTTGTGTATAATCACAAACACATTAGTCCCTCAACCTATTTGTCTTGAATACTCCAAAACCATTAAGGGGACACTTGATGCACTTACAATCTGTCCTTCATAACTCTCTGCTGATATACACGCGGTATACAAACTAAACTAGACAAGGAATGGATTTATACGAGCTTCTGGGTAAGTGAAGAGCATGAAACTCAACTGAACGTGTGGTGTTGATTCCACCTTGCATGGCACCATGACCCATTGGGTATTTTCGTGCAATGTACTCCATTTAGCAAACTTGTTGACACAATGCACCCTCCTACCATGTTGCTCCCAAAATGACAAGAAGGGCCCATCCGTTGTCATGTGGGTACATATTCATGGCATACATGTAGTTATCAAAGGGGACACTTTCCAGTCAATTGACTCTAGTTTAGCCGAACCGACGAGGTGTCTTGCGACCGCTCTTGCACTTGATGAAGCAGTAAGCTACGTCGGCTAAGGGCTGAAGTTGGGGCTCACTAATAGACTATGTTCAGTGTTGGGGGGAGGAGGAGGACCTGCCCCATGCGTCACTAAAGGTTGTCGTGCTCACCCTGCTAAAAGCATCGCCTGCGCATCAGGGGCGGAGCCAGGATTTCACCACTGTGGGGGCGGGGGGCACATTGAAACACACAAGAGACATAACAAAAAAGTATTTCAAGTCTTGCATATTGTAGTGATATCAAATATGTAACAGTATAAGCTTTGAAATTAAAAAACTACATTTCTACTAGTTTGAATGAAGATCTATGCCCCCTAGCCAGTCGATCGAACAAATCAATAATCTCATTAACATTGAACTTTGTATTTGTTTACTTCCCAATGTATACAACCATGTAATGTCGAAGAAAATAGTCACCCATTTTACTTCGGAGACGTGTCTTGGTAAGCTTCATCGCTGAAAAAGTTCTCTCCGCGGTTGCAATTGACACCGGGAGAGTGATGCTAGTCGAAATAATCTATCAACCATTTGATAAATAGAGGCTTTACATGCTTGATGCAATGCAACACTCGAATCAGCAAGTGATGAAAAAAAAATTAGTTCTGGATGATTGCGAACATCTAATTGATAGTGTGGAAGTTGTGGCTGCAGCTAAGCCTACTCTTGACTAGAAAAATCTGTTGGATATAATTTTTCCCCAAGCCTGCAAATCTTTGACATGTCAAATGACTCATGCCTTGGACCCAAGGATGCGCAGAGTGTCATAAGCTTTGTAGTATGAATGCTAAAACGGTCATTTAGCTCAACAAGTTGTTGGTCTATCGCCACATTGAACACAATTGTTTTGTAGTGGTGAAGCACTGTGATGTCATTATGTTTATTGCGGGACTTAGTCAACATACCTGCAAATTGCAGATACAATATATGTCTTAGAGTAAAGCATATGTGATTCATATTATTCTATTATACAGATAGAGAAAAGGGACATACTTGCAACTCATATCGGGGATCTCAAATTCATGCTTCATACAAAAGGTCTTAACCACCTCTAAGAGAGGTTCCCATACTTCTCTTAGATCAGCGAGGAGCACCTCAGTGTTCGAGACTGTATCTAATGCATTCAAAATGTCCAAAGATTTCTTCTTGAGTGTTTGCCACAAGACATCTGTGATTTTCATAATCCTCTCCATGAGGTGCAAAATGAACACAAAATCAAAAGAAATAATTATCCTTAGGGCGCCTCCAGCATCTCCACGGGAATATTTGGTGACCGAACAATCATTTGCTATACTTCGTAGGACTGTAATTGTAGCACCAAACATCTTCCTCAAGATCTGAACTTAATTGAAGTGCGAACTCCATCTAGTGTGTGCTGGTCTCTGTAAAGAGTCAATCTGGTTTGCCCCTTTTCCCATATCAAGCTCCCTCAGTTTAATTTCATGTGCAATCTCGGCGGCTTGATTTGCTAGTAATTCGTCATTGCATTTAGGTGAAGCACCGACAACATTTATGACGAAATTGGCATGTTAAAAAAATTATGCACTTCATGTACCTCTCGTGATGCTGCAACAAAGCCAATTGAAGTTGATGCACCATACAATGAATGTAATATACATAATGGCACTCCTTCAGAATTAAAGCTTTTAATCCATTCCACTCCCCTCACATATTGTTGGCCCTGTCATATGCTTGACCTCTGATATCTTCCACATTTAAATTGGTATCTGCTAGGATAGTACAAATTGTCTCCTTGGGAGTCAATGCAAGAGTGTCATTCACGCTCCTGTATGAACTCTTCAGTGTCGGAAAACCGGAGGACCAATGTCATTTGCCCTTTTTTGGATTCATCGCGAGCTTCATCAACCATTATACAAAAATTTCTATCACCAATTTCTTCTCTAATTGTACTTTACACCTTCCGAGAAAGTATACTAAGAGTTTCCTATTGAACAAAATGAGATGTGTACTTTGCATTTCCAGGAGCATTTTCCAAGACAACATCTTTCACCTCCTTGTTATAAGAAGCCAAAAGTTTTACCGGATCAATGAAATTACCCCGGTTAATGGATCCTGGAGATTCATCCTGGCCTCTAAAAGTACAGGCCTGGAATGTTAACCACCTGAATCATATTGTATAATTTATTTGTCAGGATACTACAAATACAATATTTTTATTATTGTAACAGAAGATGAAAGAAAAATATTGCTTACCGAATGGAATCAATTGTAACTTTGAGCCTTCACCTTGCGTCTACAATCGTTTGTGGGATGCTTTCACAAGCACCTTATCGATATGAGTCATGATGTTTTTAAAATTCTCATAACAACAAACCGAGAACTTATGGGTTGAACCGGCATTTTACCCATATGAGTTTAAAAGAAAGCACACTCTTTCCCATTATTCATCGTCTTCCACCTATCAAAGCCCAATACAGTAAATGTTTCTGACCTGCACTTCCCAATTGGCTTTCTTGAGAAGAGGAAACAATGGAAGCAATATGTGCGCTTTGTGTAAGGTGAAAACTCAAGCCATTAGTATTTGAAATGCCGATGATGTTTTGGTGGATCATCATTATATGGGTACTCTCTCATGTATGGCATGTATCGGCCTTCGGAAATATAGAATTAGCGTGCTTCATTTTGCTTATCAAGAGGGAGTTCCCAAATTTGTTTGCGCTTTCCAGGGTCTCGCTCAAATGGTGTGCTTCCGATTCTTTGTTGTTCTAGAACTTCTACA